>NC_052613.1:42971773-43079400 GCF_016545825.1 Eucalyptus grandis | reverse complement strand
CTTCTGGACCATAACTACATAATGTTTATTGAAACGAGAAAATTTTTAGCGTGTTGCTGTTCCCATAGTTTGGAAACAGATATATGAGTAGATGCATAATTAAACGATGACCATATGATTAGATGCATAATTATAGACATCTCTAAATGAGATGATTCTTATAGTATTTGCAGTGGACATTAAGGGCATGTTAATTTAAATTTTCGCAGAAACTACGTAAAAAGAAATATGAAGTAAATGAAAGAAAGAGAAACTCTATATATAAAATATCCAACCAATGCTAATGGCTCGCTCGCTTTTTTCAACATCAAGCCAATGGTGCAGGTTTCGACATTGAGGAAAGCAGAGCGGATTTATATTCTTAGTTTATACTTTCATATTATGTAAAAGTCCTCGAAACGTTGGATATACCTATATTATAAATCAAAAAATAATGCAATTTCATTTTTTCTTCATATTTCCTTTAATCAGAGGATGTCACTTATATGATGTGGTTTAGATCTGCTTTAAAATAAAACTCTGCCTAAATTCCAATTGAGAATCCGATTGATTTGGCCTCGAGCAACCTCGCTTGAGGTCGTTGGACCTCAAAGCGGCGTGTGGTCGTGACCCAAGCAGCCACGGATTGGCGACCTCAAGCAATGGTCACACAGGTTCGTGCGACCGGGCGCGATCATGTTGTCGCGGACCTCGGGTGACGGTTGTCTATTGCCCCCTAGACCTTGGCGACGATCGCCTAAGGTTCTGGCCCGGGCCACCATCGCCTGGTCGCGTGGCCATCACTTGGATCGAGGACCCAAGCATCACACGGTCCAGATGACCATGGCTGGTCGCGCGATCTCGGGAGGCGGTTGCCCGAAATGGCCACAACCCCATGCAATGGTCGTCGGGGGTCGAGGCGTGCCTTAGGCAACAATCGCCGGCGTGGGCAACTCCTTGGCCAGTGATCATTGACCTCCATTCATTTCTCTAAAAAAGATGAATAGTACCATGGAACTTGCATTCTAAAGATGCAACTTCCCAAAATACCTTCAGAGCTACATTAGGCTAAAAGACTCTTAAAACTATTTGAAAATGCAATTGCATCTTGTCAAAGTCATCAAAATATTGAACCAAATGTGTTTGCATTTGGCCAAACTCTTTTAGAGCCCAAAAGCTCATTCCAAATGCCAAACCAAACGAGACCATAATATCCAACTCTATAATTTACTAATAAAATTTAACAAAAATTGATAGAGGCTAAATTAGTCGGGTATATCGGTTTGAAATTTATCGTGATCAAACAATTAATTTGAGGTAAATTTATCACGAATATATTGGTTTGAGAATTTTGATAATATCCACCTTATATATTATATGTGTATATATTTTAAGGTGTTAAGTCAGTCCAAACAGTGAAAAGTCGAAGACCCATATGTGTAAATTCGCCCATTAAACGGTTCACGGCTCCCACCCTTCCTCATCGAACCCGATCGCACCCGACCCGCAAAAGAACGAGACGGGTCGCAGTTGCCAACGCGACGCACAGCAGAAGCCGAAGACGGTCACAGAGAGAGAGAGAGAGAGAGAGAAGGAGAGGAGATGGAGGTGGAAGGGTCGTCGAAGATGATCGCGACGCAGGAGGAGATGGTGGAGGCGCGGGTGCCGCTGGCGTACCGGGACCAGTGCGCCCCACCTCCTGATCCCGCTCAGCAAGTGCCGCCAGGCCATTACTACCTCCCTGGAAGTGCGAGGGAGCGCCACTCCTACGAGAAGTGCGAGTACGAGCTCGTCATGGGGCGCATGCTCAAGATGCAGAAGATCCGCCAGGAGCAGGAGGCCCGCCTCAAGCAGCACCACCCGGGCGGCCTCAGCAGCCCGCCGTCCCCCTCATCCCCAAGCCCGCCAACGCTTAGAGCTCCTCCTCCTCCTCCTTCATGTCTTTCTTCTTCTCAAAGGTCAGTTTTCCCCCTTCTTCTGGGGAGTTTTCTGGTTGCCGTGACTTTTCTCCCGCGCCGGGAGATTTGGGTTTTCGTTCTTTCCGCTGTTACGTGGGATTTCCGCTTGTTAATTGCCGCTTTCCGCCGTCTTCGATGATGTTTGGTTTGTGGGTTATTGATTGTGGGTGGTGAGCGGCAACGATATTGTGTCTGATTGTGAGATTGTGCTCGTTGGGATTTAGAGGTGAGTGGTTCTTTTCTAGGGTTTGTTCGTCGAGATTAGGAGATTTCGTGGTGGACGTGCTTATGGGATTGTAGATTGGTCGCTATTCCTAATGAGGAACTGCGTACATCCATTGCCGGTTGTCAAAATTCGAACTTGTTGGAGAATGGGGAATGGCTTATTGTGCAACATAAGGTTGAAGGTGGAATTGATGAACTATCCCAATTAATGTGTCCATCCATTGTCTATTTAAGTTGCCATTGTGGATCACCTCTGGTCAGTGTTTGCCATCCCAACCTTACGAGCTTCTAACAGTGTCTTCAATCTGAACCCACATTTGTCAAAGGGAGGCTTCTCTTTTGCTGAGTTCTTCTTTGGTTTGTGTTTTAGAATGAACCTCTGGAGAGTTTGAAGTGTTCTTTTCCACCCCCTCATTGATTGGGCGGCCTGGGTGTGCCGCTGCTGATGCTGATTCTTTTTCTTCCTTTGCTGTCTTCCCATGTCTTAGGACCCATTCTCATGCTTATTATTGGCGATTATTTGTAATGTGCATATTAACAATATCAGGAGTTCATCTTCAATTTTCACATGCAAACACAATAGATCGCTCTTAGCAGATTAATGCTGTGATGAAGTTTTTTTTTTTTTTGATGAAATGCTGCGATGAAGTTTGTGCTCATTGCTATACAAAACACCTTGATTGGTCTTACCACTATATAGTATCATATTTCATTTGGTAATGGTTTGGCTAGGCCTTGCATTCTTCATGGCTTATGTTATCGTTGGTGATCTCAAGTACTGGATTTGCCAAAACTCTGGCATTTTTATGCATATATGTATGGCAATAAGAATTATTCATTGCTATATGGATGGACACAATTTGGAACACCTTGACCAGAGAGAAACAGAAGCAAATTTCCAATAGAGTTAAGTGCGGACTGCACTTACTGAAGTTAACCCTTATGCCATTTACAACCCTTTTTGAATGGAAGCTTTTGTAGATCAATGGCTTTTGTATCCCATTCTAGTTAGTTTTCTTCCTCACTGTTCTTTTCGTATTTCTCTATTTCTGTTTCTTATTCACTGGAACATCTTTTTGGATATATAATAAGTTCTCTTTCTCTTCTATGATAAGTTCTTTATCTGTCACTGCAGTTCCTTTTATTTAATCCAATTGAAAATTTGTCCTTCTGTAGATAGATCTCTACCTGATAAAAAGGGTCACTTGTCCTGTCTTTGGGATTACTTCTTATGGCACTTATACTGAACTCAGGACTGGTCGAAAGCACTCACGAATATTAGTCCTACTTAGCTTGCATGTTAAGGTTTATAGTTGGATAAGGATGGAGCACATTTGCATTAGGATTTTCTACACCTCCATGGTAAACATGCTTTTGTAGATAGATGGCTCTTTGAAAGCAAGTTTCCACTATAATGTAGATTGTGAAGGAAGATTTTCTTTGCTTTGGATGATTTTGATAAACCTCTTTGCTTTATATTGTTATAACCTAAGATTCACCTTGCCTTGTGATTTGTTGCAATTCATTTGCTTATCATACATTTCTCTGATTCCTCTTCGCCTGATGTAGCATGAGTAATAAGTAGAGATGGTTGGTGACAAAGCTGGAGGCATTTGTTCATCTAGTTTTATTCAGTGACTGTTTGTTTTTCACGTGGAATTCAGTCCCAATGTCTCTCATTATCAGCCCATGCATATTAGTAGTAGGATTATGTCATTTTACTCATAAACGATAATGATTGGGATGTTTTATTCCCTTAGAATATATAGTTAATTAGTGTAGGTGTCAAACAAGATGGGATAAATATTGTAAGTTTAGTTTTCTTAGAACTTTTTAATAAATTGGATATTCCATCTTGACAATCACATTTGACAATTTCATAGGAGAAAAAAATCTCATATACTTATGCTTGCTAAAGTGCTATTATGATAAAGCTGTCTTCATGTATAATGATGTCTTAAGTCTAATTAAATGCATCATCTAATTGCAGAGCTACAAAGATATTAAGTGCTTCATACTCTCTCTCTCTCTCTCTCTTGGTCCAAATGTGCACACATGCACGAAAAGTTTGTTTGAAGCTGGAGACGCTTAACATTTTAGTCAGTTTGGTGCTTGAATGGATATTTGTCAATATTGCCTGAATATATTAATACTCACAATTGGTTACTTCACTTGAGAGGTTCGTATATTGCATTTTCTTACCTTTTTGTGATCATGTTATTTTTTTTTCTATTTGGCGATAATCCAACAGTAGACCATCATTGTAAGTTTGCAATGATGGTCTACTGTCATATTTGATCAACAACTTGAGTTTTGCAAGGTCTGCCGCTTGTTCTTCGAAACTACATTTTGCGTTATTAGTGGTGGTGGTGGTTGGTGTTTTATTTTTTTATTTTTATTTGTACTGATTATTTCATTGTTCTCCTGAAGCTAATTTGTTTGTGCACCGAAAATAATCGTAATGTTCTAGTGAAGATTTATGCATCTGAAGGGATGCTTTGGGAAGTTATTATTAATGAAAGAGATAAAATGCTACAGGAAAAGATATCAAGAGGGCATTTGGAATGTAGAGACAGTTTAGAATAGGTTGGCATAATGAATCAATTTTATCCAATAACAAAAATGTCAAGTTAGTGTATGAATAATTGGGTTTACAAATTGATGCTTGCCCTTGCTAATTTTATTCCGTGGTCACTTATTTCAAGCATCTTGTTCACCCTTTCAATAATCAGGTATTCCGATTTGTATTCTTCATCGTGGATGCTTTTACATGGTGTCTCTCTTAGCAATTGTAGAGCATCTCTTCCATCGGATTGATTCTTAAGCTGAAAGGATTTGAAATACATTAACTGCAAATCTCTGGATTCTGTTTCTGATGCCGGTTGTAACTTTGCAGGAGTTCGAGCATGGATGCTTTTGGTGGAAAAGCTACTTCGTTTATCTAATCATTGTTCGTTGAGACTAATATGCTTGAGCATAATTGCAAGGAATATTGGTACCTTCATCCTCTCTGAGTTTTGCTACTTTTGTCTCAAGTTGTGGAATAAAAGGAAAATTAATTGCGATTGTACATTAACTGGTTGGAGTCTTTTCTTGGGGTCAGCATTTTGTCTTTCTGGACCTCCATGGAAATAATATTTGGAAGACTTGGTTGTCTTGTGTCTCCGCTAAGGTGACAATGGTATCTGGGTATCTCATATTTGATTAGTTTTGTGTTGCTTAGTTAAGGAAGGTGAGAATAAATTCCCATCTCCAACAGCTCAGTTTCAGTGAGGCTTGTTTTCTCCCGTCAAAATAACTTGGTTTGACAAAGTCAGTCATACCAGATCATGCTAGTTCCCATTTTATAGCATGATGCTGATCAGTGACAGTTATACTATTAAGGTAGATGTTAGTATATCGTCAAGCTAAAATGTTGCACTAAAGTAACAGATAAAGATTTTGAGAATTTGATGGGCTAACAAGCATAATTGTTTCCAAGAATTTGACAGACTAGGCTGTATGATTGTCATACTTAGAAAACAAAAATTTGATGGGAAATTCATTTGCATAACATGGTCTGCAATATTTCCAAAAGTAATGAAAATATTAAATCTCAATCTCTTCATTTAGTTTATATCTTTGGGTTAACAGGATGATGCTATTATAAGTGTTATAATCTTAACATTCTTTAAGCGCTGAGGTACTAGCCTGTTCTTTGACACTCTGATTTAATAGAACAGAATGGAAATTTGCTGCTTTAAATTTGGTTGGACATATGTTAGCCCTGGGGTGCGATCTTTTTTCACTTACCCATAGTTACATCTTCACTGAGATTATAGCTGGCAGTGTGAAATGTTAAATTAAGCTGCTGGCAGTAGTAGCTGTGATGGTGAATGTAGCATTTGGAAAAGCTATGGTGGTACTACTCTGACTTTGAAGTTGGTGGTGGTAGTGGAGGTAGAGATAAGGTTTTTGTGGAGGTGAAGGTGGAAATAGAAGGTCAACATGGAGCATGGTGGTTGCGGGGTTAGGAGAATGTGGTGGCAGAACAGGGATGGTGGTTGGCAGATGGAGATGGTCTTGTGGAGGTCTTCGTGGTGCAATCGGAGGTGGCCGTGAAGGAAGAGTTGGAGTGGCAGTACAACATTGTTAGAGGTGGTGGTGGTGGGGTAATGGATATTGGAGGTAATGACGGTGCCTGCGACTGTGATTTAAAGCGCACTTTACTGGAGTTGGCGGTGGAGGTGGAGGTGGAGGTGATTGAAGTAGAGCTGGCAAGACTGCCGGTAGTGGAGTAAACTGGAGATTGTAGCAGTACCAGTAGCTTGTGGAGGACTGGTGGTTCGGATCGGTGATGGTGGAAGGAGCAGCGGTAAGACTGGTGGCAAAGTTGGTGTTTTAGGAGGCATGTTAAAGTTTTCGGCTCAACCAAGCTACCCTCTGTTTGTGATCAAGATGGCTGACCCTTCTCGTCCAAATATGATGGCTTTAGCGTAGGGGTCCTTCCCCTCAATTTTTGATAGAAACACGGTCAAGTTCATGCTGCCAAACGGATTGCCGTAGCCACTTTTATAAGAATTTGTGGCAAACATCTAATAGCTACGTCACCTTCGAACCCGCTATGGCTTGCGACAGCTTTTGGGAAGTTGTTTCACTCGGCTTTAATGCGTTGTGGCGTTTGAATTATGCATTACCGACCTTGGATTACGATACTACACAACATGGTAACCGTAGTTATACGAACAGCCTTTAAAAGTTCTGGTTTTATTATCATGACTTAGAGTTTATTCAAATACACATGACTGTATATCGAAAGTCAATGAGGAACTTGCCCAGGGTGGAACAAGTTGGGTGCTTCAGGTCGGTTGAGCCCAAGGGCCAGTGGCTCCACATGGCCTATTATTTAAGGCGTGAATGATAATTATTCTAGACAAAAATTAATTTTGGGAAGAGAAATATATTTTTCTATTTTTAGATGAATTTCTAATCAACACAAAATTTTTGTTTAGAATAAATTTCGTTAATATGACATAAAATTCTCATATAAGTAGGGCGGTGTTGCTTGTTAGCTACTCACAACATGACGCTCCATGGTTCTAACACCATTTTGCACAACTACTTGAACCATATCCGCCAACATCAACTGGTTACAAGTCAACCAATAGATTTGCTGATCAACAGGCGCCAACTCTACCCTAAAGTTTTTGTCCTTAATTGAAATCATTGTAAATTAAGACAGGCATTTTAAAAGACGATACGAAGAATTCTGTGAACGCCGTCTAAAATGATGTTGTAGTTTGATATTTTTAAATATTATACCCGGATAAGCATTAAGTAATATTCAAAATTATAATCGATCTTATTATGAGCAGAAGTCATCAAGAGGTATTCCACTTAATGAGCGATCCGTGAGCACTTTCAATTCTACCCGTAATGAGTCGATGATTTTCGTGGCGACAACCATGACCACCACAACATTTCACCTGCTCTCAAACGTAAACGTTTAATTTAAGCGGCCTTTAGGGTTTAACCAAAACTTTGGGAAAACCCAAAAATGCAGGAGATTCAAAGTTACCTAACATTGATTTTGGACGCCCCCTTTTCTAGAAGATCATGTCCCATAATGTGCGTATTATTTGGTAGCCTGAATTCATTGTGCACGTGTCAGACGCAGAACGTGACATCTTCACACCTCAATTCCTCATATAATCTTATTACTTAGCCAAAAATTCTGGCCTCGCATGTCTGATTACGTGCGGGCAAACCACAAAAAATTGCAAATAAGAGGAATTCACAGTTTCGGACAAGGAACAAAACACGATCCGCCCTTTTCAAATGTTCAAATTAAACCTAATTCCAATCAAAGAAAGTTCGGAGAGGAAGGGGTTTTTGTTTTTTTTAAGGAGGGGAAGAATAGTCAGAACAGGCGGGGCGACACCCACCAATCATCGTTTTTATTTATGTATATTCCCTCCACTAAAGTGGAAGACCATGCTTTAGAGAATGTTTATCTTCGTATTATTTTAAGGAAAAAGAAGAACCCTAGATTGACATAAAAGTCCACATTTCATGCTCCTTAGTCCATGCACGATCTCTCTCTCTCTCTCTCTTTTTGTCTTTGGTGCATGATTTCCATACAAAGGAGAGGCTTCCCTCCCACTGAACTCGCCCTCTCTCCTCCACTCATTCGCTGTTTATCTTAACCCTCCGCACATGCTATCACGCCCAGCAAATCATTCTTATCTTGACTGATCACTATAATAATCCATCGCCAGCTGCGTCATGTGGAGGGCTGCGGAAACTCCGCCTACGGTCAAATCGTGCTTAAGGTGCGATGTTTGACTCGCCCCCCTTGCATTATTGGCAAGACTCTTTCCCACCTTTAACTCGTGTCCCTTTCACAAATTCTCTCTCTCCTCGGCCAATTTTTCTCCTAGCTTTCTTTAATGAGTTGACGACCGAGTCGCCCCGAGGTCGTCAGTCATTTATAATTGTAGCCCGAAAAGAAGGGGGATCTTTCTGGTGAGTTTCTCGCTCGTTTCCATTGAAGACAGGGTGGTCTTTCCCGTGGAATATTGCACTATATCGTATGCTGTTTTCGGATCTCATATGTTGGGTTGTTTTCTATATGTGCTAAGGACTTCGAGAATGGCATCCAGGTTGGAAAGCGGATGTGGAGATTCACTGTCCAGGGCCAAACATCCAGGAAAATCAAGTCCTTCTTCGCTTGCGTGTGAATGCGTAGATAGTCAATGTTTCTATTAATTTAACGTACGGCCTTGGTAGCAGTTAGCTGAGACGTTGGGGCCCTATTTAACATGCATTTGAGAGATGCTGGGTAATATATTGAAAGTCTAGCCAGAATCGTTTTATTGAATAGTGGAATGATTAATAAGTAAAATCCACACATGAAATGATTGAATTACTTCCAACAATCCATACAATTTTAGGGATTTCCTTCCGAAAAATGGTGCGCGAAAAATTATTAGAAAAGGGTTTTGAATACTGATGTACAGTTTTTATTTTAAAAAAAAATCATTCCATAAATAAGTTAACATGTCTATTCGAATGATGCTCGTGTAAAAAGATTTATATTATATCAGCAAATACTATAATAAAAGTTCATATATCTATAGCCATCACCCGGCAAATAAACAATTGTTGAAGCTTTCTTATGATCTTGGCATGATTTCACGTACTTCCCACTTATATAATTGTGTATGACAAACTTGAGTTTTGATCTCCTATGTACAAAGTTGGAATCGGCTTTTTGTCCCACTTTTAATTTTCCTAGTTTGCCCTTATCTATAAATTACTCTAATATTCTAATGCAATATAATTTGAAGAGGAACGAAAACTTGGCCAAAGAAAAGGGATATAAAGCAAGTAAACCACTCACTTTCAATTTAAAAACCGAACTTTGTGAAATTTCCTAATTGTATTTTACAGTGCAACAACCGACTTCATTAATCTCTCATTTTCTTTTGTTTCAATTGTCCAAAAAATCTCAAACTTATTATACAACTTCCAATTCTATTTAAAAATCTTCAATTTAGTCGATTTAGTTTTAAACATTTCGACAATTTTCAATCGATCCTTCTAATCAACTTTGGCTAAAAATCATCAACATTGAAGATCTTTAGAAAAAAAAATTTAAAAGTTTTCTTAACTTTTTTTCATTTTCTTTTGTTTCCTTTTTATTTTCTTCTTTTCATGATTCCCTCTGCGCAATGCAATGAAAAAATTCAAAAATTATAAAAATTATCTATAACTTGTCAATCGAGTCACATAGAATAACCTATATGTACATTAGTAATTTCCTATCAATATTAGTTAGAATGATTATATTGAAAAATCATTAAAAATGTTGGGACAAAATAAATTAAATTAAAAAATTAAGAATTGATTTGATTAACTATATAATAAATTTAGATAATTATTTTTATGAGCGGAGTGAAGGTTGCTCTACAACGAAGTGATCTTTCTACACGACCTTTATTTTAGGGATGTGGCAATACGTATCAAATCAACGTCGTACTATAGTAAAGAACAATCAATCGATGTCAAGTACGGAGGCTGAGAATGCAAAACAAATTTCTCATCGTGGATGAACTCGTGGATGAACTCGTGGATGAACTCACTCATCGGAAACGATGACGACATATTCTTCAAACTCATCAGATCACCTAATAAAAATTCGTAAAATCAAAATTCTTAGTGATTTCTTACGGATTCTTCTCTAATGCAGTGGGAAACACGTTAGTTGATAAACCGGGGTTTTAAATAAAATTGAAAAGGTCGCCGGCCATTTTGCATGGTGTATGAGCAAAGAGAAAGCGAAGGAGCGACTCAATCATTTCCACCTAATTCGATCCTAGGATCAAGAAAAGTCAAACGGAGAAGGGCCCTCCTCCTCAATTATTGATCAAGCAGCAATTTACGTGGCCCTCTCGGGACAAAGATGAAATGTATGTGGATCAAGTTGAAAACATGCTCCAAGCTTTTCAAACCCAACAATGACTTGCGAGGGATATCCGCTCTAATTACGTGCCGTCGTTTGTCATCCTCTCAAACCATCGCGAATTAGTCATTAGGAAGAAAGATGACAACATTTACATGTAACTAAAATTTTTCAAAAGAGATATGTACGTCACGAGAATCTTAACCACTCTTACCACGTGAAAGCAGATAAATAATATAAAAAATAGCTTTTGTGTTGGAAATTTTCACGAAATCAAAAAGAATAAAATTCTAAATTTATATACCAAAGGTGTCAACACAACACATTAGAAAATTAACGACCCATACAGATAAGGAATACCTAAGTTTCAATTTGAAATCAGAATTTCTCGTTTCGCCACTCAAGTGCGGTCGCTATTCTTGTGTTGATTTATGCGACTGAGGAGGCTAGATCTTCCTCCCATTCTCCTCTTTTAGACGGTCTTTAATGGATAAATTGTAAGTTTTCAAAATATGGAGGGGACCATGTACGTAGCCTATTTAAAGCTTGTATCTGAACCCGTCATCCATCACATCTTCCCACTACATTATTGTGCTACCTTACTATCCAACCACACTATTATTGCATCGAGACGTGCGAAGTCCAATATTGTTTGATCAAATTAGTATAACATGCATTGGAAACCAGTCCATGGTAATGACGAAAACAGTTGGTCAATCAAATTTCGTGCCTTGGGCGAATCATAATAGAAACAAAACCTATTTTCAGTTTTAGATTAGGTCTGAGATAGCGTTGCAAGCACCGGTTGGTTGAGTCCAGGAGGGTTTATTTTATTTTTAACATACACAAAATACTAGCATACGCCATCCCAAATAAATTAACACGACCATATAATCTTGTCAAATTTTCCTAGCTAGTTGAAGTTGCTTAAATCAAGGATACTTAGGTGCCCTTCCTACGTCCTCCTTTTCTTTATAATTGAAGTTAAGACAGAGAACGACTAAGGTGTAAGTGGAATTATTAGTGAAATCCCACAGAAACAATCATAGAATAAGTCAAGTGCTTATGAAAACTAGCATGCCGAATTTAAAAGGGTCAGCTTTAGGAATCACCAACCCATGATTATAAGCATCTCAACTTGTCCATACCTAGCTGGGGACGCCATTTGTCGATCCAATCTCGTTTTTGTTTTGCTTTTTTCTTTTTTTTGGGTGTGTCTAATTGCACAAGGATAGCTTTTGAATATACAAAGTCAAGGGGTTCTACCTCCAAGGTACACAAAAAAGTGCCTTGATTTACGGTCTTTGTCAAGAATGTGCGATGAAAGAGACTCGAGAATGGAGCATTGTCTTTTGACAAAAGACATTGGCATGGATTGGGACCAGCACATATTCGGTAGAGCAGCTAAGTTGTGCATGAAAATTGAAAAGCTCCACGTGGGGGGATTGTTTGGTTTTCTGGAGAAATGTTTATTTTGAAGCTTTGACGTACCCAACGATGCAGACGACCGTGAAGGGGGGCATGTTCTCATCTCTCCCGTGACAAGCCAATCTTACCCCATTCAAGGGTTCACAAAGAAAAATTTTCCATGTACCATCCTTGGAATATTGCACTATAGATTAGAAAAGTAGGGTTGATCTACATACCATTTTTTGCAGTGAATGAAGAGATTCTCTGTTTATTCAAAAAGTTGTTGGGAAGAAAACGCATAAAGTTGCGGCCTTCTAAATCAATGAATCCAGCTTAAGGGGTAGCTTTGACTTCCGAGCAAGCGTGCATCAGGGGGGAGAGTTGGTGCTTTGGAATCTGAGGTTGATTATCACGTGTTTAGAAACCCTAGTTGCTTGTCTGAAATAATTTCTCGATGATTTTTGAAAAATATGGGATGTGGATCTTAATTATGGATGCCGAGGAGAAGATTTCTAAGGTTAGAATAATGTACAGTTGAAGGAAACTCGAGAAGGACTGTAGATGGAGTTTGAGTTCGAATCGTTCATAACCCTAATTTGTAATCTTGCCCACATTTTTCTA
This sequence comes from Eucalyptus grandis, assembly GCF_016545825.1. Lineage (NCBI taxonomy): Eukaryota > Viridiplantae > Streptophyta > Magnoliopsida > Myrtales > Myrtaceae > Eucalyptus > Eucalyptus grandis. Next base: position 43,066,764 of record NC_052613.1, on the reverse strand, counting down.
AATTTTCCAGTGCAAGGAAACTTCTTACGACCATCCTTCTAATTTCTCAATGATATGGGTTATGGATCTTAATTAGGGATGCTGAGGAAGATTTGTAAGGTCAGAATCATGCGCAATCAAAGGAAACTCGAGAAGGATGGTAGATGGAGTTTGAGTTCAAATCATTTGAACCCTAATTTGTAGTCGTGCCCACATTTTTCTAATTTTTTTTCAGTGCGAGGAAACTTCGTATGGGCATCCTTCTAATTGGTGGATATTTTTAATTGAGTATGCATATGAGTAACGTTTGGTTTGGTTGGAGAAAGGATGGAACAAATCTTTAACATAGAAATGGGTTTAACTAAGTTACAATAGTTCTTTGGGCGCTACCACAATCATATTTTATTATATGGGTGTTTGGTTTTTAAACTTTTCTTCATTATGATAGATACATATATCTACTAAAAAAATTATAAAAATTATGTGTTGTTGTTGATACTACTAGTTTTTCATCGGGTTTTAATATTCGCTAAATTGGAAATTTTAAGACTTTCAAAGAAGGTAAAAAAGGCCCCGTTCGATTCCATTGGAAACGGAGATGGAAGGAGAAATTCAATTTGATTGAGTTGAATTCTAAATGACTTCTTTCTTTCTTTCTTTCTTTTTTAAAAAATTATTGTGCCTTTTGTTTTCCCCTTGGATACGCCTTACAGGAAAAGAAAATTCAACATCACATACAGTACAATTATTATTCCTCTGCCGAGTATATTTAATTCTGTACGCAAGATGACGAGGAGCAGAGTAGCCCCGCCCCGTACGTCATCTTATACTTTTCGGAGTTCCGACAGTGACGAGACTGGTCAAAGGCCAAAATTAATTAAATAAATAAAATTCACGAAAACGTCCTTTCCACAGAATTCCCTCTCGCAAGAATATATATGATATGCAAAAAGATGCACGACTTTCTCTTTCGCCATCATCAACTCAGCACACATTCATCTAATCAATGTGGATTTCCCAAATCCCCAATTCTGAAAAATTCTCTCCTCCTCTCACGGGTACACGAGATATGTGTTTTGTTCCTAAAAATCATGATTCACTGTACTTCGATTGACTTTTTCTTTGAAATAATTACTATTGGAAAAAAATCTATATTAATAAATTTACTCAAAACAATTCAAAACTAGTACATTTATAACAAATTTACCATTCATAAGTTTTCATTAAATTTTATCATCAAACTATTAAATTAAGCGATACATGACAATTGACATGTGTAATTTCTTGTAATATTAATCCAATTTAATGAGATTAATGAAAAGTAGATTTAGTACAAACAAATCAGTTTAATGATCAAAAAATTAGTTTTTGTAAATTTGTTATAAGTATACCGATTTAAAAATTTTCGTGATTGAAAAATTAATCTAAATAAATTTTCACGGGTTTCAATTGGAGTTTTCCATAATATTAACCCTATTTTCAAAATATTATGTTGAAACTAGTTCTTATGATTTATGCATTTGAATTTTCTTTTTAAATTGAAATCCTTGTAGATTTCACAACTTATAAATATTGACTCTAATATCCAGTACAATAGCACAAACAATAAGGGTATCATAATTTCTCTCTAGGTTTTCTAAGTGAGTTTTTTTGTAGAGATTGTAAGATATCACTTGTGGGTTTGCTTTGGATGTAATCCGAGACTAAAAACGCTTAACCAATTGAGCGATTGTGACTTTGTGATTCTCAATTATTAATGAATTATTTGTTTTTGACTCTTCTCATAAAGTAAGTATCGACACTCAAATTGCCTCACGTAAATCTCAAGTGTTTTCTTTTTCCTCATTTAGTTCTCTAGTAATTTCACGTTGATTTAATTACAAGATCCAATTAATTTCCGCGTTCTATCACAAGAAAATACCAATCGAACTGATTTCCCTCTCTCGACTCTCTTGTTTAAAATATATATTCAAGGTATGAATGTCATAAAAAATCTCACACTTACACATGGAGTGAAAAAAGAAGAAGAAGAGTAATCAAATACCTAGTGTTTTTTTTTTTTTTTGTCAGTAATCAAATACCTAGTTGACTAATGGTATCGTGGTGGCTTGTGTTATAACCTATAAGGGTGAATAAGTTATTTAATAAACTTAGATAGATTTTTGCAGAAACGAGTAGAAGTATATTTATATGTGCAAAACCAGACATGTTACTAGCGGAAATCACGTGCAAGTTGCCACTATCAAATAAATAATATAACAAGTAAAATAAGATAGAAATAGATTGCAATGCAGGTTTTACGGTGGCTTGGTTTGGGATTTGCCTTCGTCCACACTTCCATATTAACATCCATAAAGGTTGAAATTCACTAGTAACTCTTGGGATATTACAAATATAGATTACATCGCTTCCACTTGAAGCTTGGTAGATCACACTACCGTTGCATCATCGTAAACAATTGCTTATTACCCTGATAATATTATTAAAATTGGAATTGCCAACTATAAAACCTAAACTGTTAGATTAAAAAATAGTACATGAATATAACGCTCGCCAAAATAGGTACTCGAGTAATTTGGACGATAATTTCACAAGATACGTTTCATCTAATATTAAAATTTATGTTGAGCCAAGCATAGTGAGATTCTGAGCAATCACATTCATCAAATTTTCTTTTATTTTCTGAAATAAACGAGAACTTGATCTGCGGCACTTTATATAAAGATATGCACGTATGAATCCAAGAGGAGAGCGTAGGACAAACCGGTGCACACAGGCCGAGGGAAGAGGACCACACGAGCCAAGAAAACCGGCGTCCTCGAAGCCGCAAACTCTCATTACCCTCTTGTTTTCTTTTGACGTGTGGGCGAATGCAAAAGGCATAATCATAAATGCGAGGCAGGGAAAAATTATAGAGGAGAAAGGAGGAGCCAAAAAGAAAAAGGGTGGCAGAGAAATGAATGGTGGAATTGGAGGCAATTCGGAGAGGAGGAGGAGGAGCAATGATGATGGATATTCCTCCGCTGGGGTTGGGTTGAAAGTCAGGGGTGGGGGTCGGGGGGACGCAGGAATTTCCCATCATTCCATTCTCTGCCACCTTCTTCTTCATCATTGCTTTCTCTTCCCAAATGCCTCAGGCCAGGCCATCGCCAGGGCCAGGCCAGGCCCTGATCCTCTGCCAGAACCCTGCCACGTGCCCCCGCCCCGGCGGATTTATACATACGATATACGTGTATTCTCAGTCGCTTCTGGTCTGTGGTTTTGAATTCTTGATAATATATAGTTCGGCCTGCTTGTGCTCGTCTTCTTTTTCCAGAGGATCGTCTTCAGGTTTTTACCCTAGTCAACGAGGACTCCAGATGAGCCGTGTCTAATGTCTGGTTCAACTTCTCAGATTGTCAAACCCACCCCCGGGATGTCCATCATTTCTCTTCTTTTTCACCTCACCCCACAAGGGAAAAGAACACTCTTGCGCTTTTGTTAAGATTTAAGGGATGTTATCCTAGATATTATCATGATATTCTCACACTTACACTTGTGATCGAAGACAACAGAGCAAGCCCATCAATCTTATTATTATGACGTGGGATAATACCGGTTCAATTTGATATCATAACATAAATAATGTGAATTTTAAAGGGATTTATATATAAAAGCAGTGTCAATTTAATATGCCCAACAATTATAAGGTCCCACATCCCTCACGCCGTTGAATTAACGACTTCATCCTTTGTCGAATCTCATTACGTAACAGGCAATGTCTACAAGATTGGGCAATGAATTATCTGTCTGACTGATTGATGATCATCAATGATTTCGTAGGCAAGTTGGTGACTACTAAGCGCTTTCTTTCCTATTTTTCAAAATGAAAATAAATGTGTCATTTTCATCAATTTCAAATTAAATTTTACTATTTAGTGACATGACATGTCGAAATCAAATTTCTCATTATACATTCATTTCAATCATGTCATAATATCACATCGCAAAATCGCCTCACTCCACGTCCATAGCGACGCCATCAAATTTGAAAGCGGCTAGACATAAGATATTTTTACCCTATTTTTTTTTTTTTTTTTTTTTTTTCATAATGACACATACCATATGTTCCAAAGATTTCTAGAAGCCAACCTAACTAAGATACCACGAGGTCATCCCAGCTATAAGTTCGGTAATTTTCGTGCTTTACTAAATTGATCTTTGGGATTTGCAATAGACTAATCAGTGAAGAAGCTACGTACATAATCCAATGCAGATCCTGGTATTAAATTTTTACCATCATTTTTTCCAGGTGAAGAGAGACCAGCAGCCACCCTACCGCCCTGGTCCATCAGATCCCCCGGGCAAGCTCTGGCTGGACGGGACATCCCTGTTTCTGCATGGCAGGACCATTTATTATTTTTGTTTCTATCGCAAAATCAATCAAGACTTTGATTATTCCAACTATAAAAACAAACAAGTCATTGATTTTCCATTTTGTGGAAATTTGTCCCCAAAATTCACATGTCAACCTTCGCTATTCTCAGTCCTCGCCAATCGGAACTTTTATCACGAGACTTTTGTTAAATAAAGCTTCGTGTTCTTCATATTCCCAGTGAAGTGAACAAAAACTACAAAAAAAGCCACCCATGCCAATTCAAGCAGTACCCGATCGAAACCGATCAACCTTTATAATCATCAACCCAACTAGTTCAACATGAAATCCCATAGGATTTAAAACTATAATCGATACTAATCTCATAAACATAAGTGTTTATCCCTTTGAGAGGACATCTCAAGTGATTCTTCGCGCACCTACTACGCATGGCATTTACTATAGCCAGTTGGTCATTTGATGCACAATATGGAAAGGACCAAGATGAAAACAGTACTGGCCGGTCTTTAAGGACAGAAAACACTAAAAAGTCGGATCTTGTCTTCCAATGTCATAATACTTGGAAATCCTTCCACACAAGTCTTGTATATCTCATTTTATAGATGCGTTATATTCATCATTTATCGCTTAGTTTTGGATAAGGTTCCAAAATGGTGCTTGCCGAGACTGCTTACATATCGTAGGATTGGGAGCCCTACTTCTACTTTAATTGAAGGATTTTTGGTAAGGATGATGATCGTATTCCGTGATGTAAAACGAGTAAAATCTGAGTCTCTTCAATTAAAGCCCTCGTGAGGCTATTGAAAACCCTGCTCAGTAAACAGAAACAATTTATATTTTCACGGGCGGTACTTAGTCTTGCGAAGACACCATGGTGTGCATTTTTGGTGCTGGCAATGACGAGCGTGTCGTGGCCTTCTGATCATTGCTGCTTTGAAATTCATGCAGTCAAGATCTAGGTTATTAATCAGTCGACCTAAACCTAACATAACAATAATAAAGCCAACAACCCTTTTCAGAAGATATCCTCAGATGGACGATTCTTTTTCTTTTTTTTTTCATATCCGCCAGGATTTAGTCGCGACACAAGTCATGTCAAAAAAAGGTCAAAGATAAACAAAATCGAAAAACCCTACTGGCTGAAGAAAAAACTGCAGAAGATGGCATTTTCTTGCAGCGAGGTTGTCAAACAGTTGGCACCGGCTATGGTCTTTCGGGGCAAAGCCTCACCAAAGAAAAGACAGCAAATACATAAAAAATATATATATAATTGAAATTCGTGATTGATTTGATTTGATTGGAATTCGCAAATCCAAAATTCTCCCAGAAATTCCAGTTTACGGCAACACCAACTTCTCGTCATCCCGTCTTGTCCCTACCGCATCGTTCCCATCCGACCGTTGATTTTCCCTAGTGAAAAGGCAATTATTAGTCGATTGCTTGGGAATGAACGGCGAGGATCTGAGGGAATGGGATTTTTGTCTTTTTTGGGCTCGTTTTTCCTTTTTTTGAAAAACAAGATTTGGCATGTCCAGTTGACTTTGTCATTTTGACAAGAAAGATTAGGACTGGAATCCCAGAGAGATGTTAAGGATTTTGGGCCATGGGAGTATTTGACCTTTTAAAAGGGTTGTGCGAGTCCAACTGTCATGCGCAAGAAAGGGTCATTTCATTAAAGTCCCTGTACTACGACATATTTCAACTAAACGCAGTTTGTCTTCTATCGACTTACAATCTAGAGACCCACATTGTTCCGCCACATATGTTCGGGTTTTCTCTTAGTCAGTACATTGTATTAATCATAGACATGTGGTTGCCGCATTAAGGATTTCATTGAGTATTAATGTAGAGTCAGATTGAAAGAAGAATCATCCTTCAAGTTAAATTAGGGAATTTGAAATTCAAAGATATGTCCATAAAGTTACAAAGGATGTTTGCGTTTTGTTTGATGGTAATTAGAAAAAATCATCTTGATGCCTAGTAGGGATGCTCAAACCTAACCCAAGGATTGGAAGCTAACTACAAATCAATTTGCGTGGTATCAACTAATTAATTTCTTTTGGAAAAAAAGAATTGGAATAATTAAAACTTGTCTTGAAAGTACAATTAAATCTTAATATTTAAACATGTGATCAATTCTAAAATTTATCAAATTAAATTTTTAATGTTTTGTTCATTTCGTTAACTATTTTTATTTTTTACTTTTAGCATGTGCTCTTTTTTTAGAAAAAAATTGAATATTTTTTAAAAATTAATATAATTTAACTGAAATTAGTATTTGGACTAAAACAGCGTTATTTTGATCTCGTGCTTCATGCTTTAGTTGATTTTCACATCACATAAGAAAGAGAAAATAATTTTTTAGAAAAAAACTACATCAACATTTTCTACTAGTCAAATGAAAAAAAAAAATTGTGACAAAAAAGAGAAGATGAAATTAATCGAGGGACTTAATTGTATCATTTGATAAATTTGAGGACTTAATTGGAATTTTTTAAAATTTTTAAAATTTTAGAATTTCTGATGCACTTATCTTGTTTCTCGATTGTTTTTATGGGCTCGGACAAGTTCTTCTGCTTGGGACTAGGAAGCCTGAAATATTCGGATTGACCTGGACAAAATTACAAAAATGAAGATAATTAGCAATGTGGTGTGGTGAGATCGAATACAGAAAGTGACTCAACACATGCCGAGAATATATTTTTAGGCTAAAAATGTACTCGATTGCCTTTGCCGCTGGCACCATAGTGTCAGGCTCTAATAAATTTTCTGGATTGCACTCGTGGAGTGGACCTTGCAACTCTACCAAAACGGGAGTTATATGCCTCTTCCTTGTTTATTTGCATTGATTTTGATGTTGATATTTATATTCGATTTTTTCTTTCCTCGCCACATTTACAATTTGACTTCTATTCATATAACACATTTCCAAAATATATAGATGTTTACATTTAGATTTGCATGCACTTTTTGCCAATTTTTTAAAAATTTGAATCATTCTTTGGATGTCCCATATTGGAGGAGGGGAACGCATTGGTTATGACATTTTGAAATTTCTTCATTTCCTAATATTATTTAGGACACATTAAGATGAGAACTAGATTACATGAATTACGTGATAACTTCGACAGACTACAACCTTGTCATTGAATTTGTTGACTCAGGAAAGTTTTTAGAAAATTAGTTGAAGTCGTGATATTTAAGTGCATGAATCAGTAGTTGGCTATAATTTTTTTTGAAGGGGTTAAGAAGGGCAACGAAAAGTCTGCATTGGTGGTTTATAAAACTTTACAATTCTCATAGAATGTCAAACTCATTGACTTTTGCAATATCTGAATACGTGGGGCTTGCGAAAAATCAAGCAATAAAACAATTTTACAAATTTTAATATATTCAATTAAATAGATATTAATGTGTATGTTGTGACAAACTAGTTAGTCACTATTTTGTCAAAATATTATTTCTTATAAGTTACCGACGTAAGTCGGAGTTAAAATATCATTTCTATCGCTTTCTTAAGCATTTAAGTAATTACACGATGCTTGGTATATTGAGATTTGTTTATGAATCGAAGTAACATGGTCCTATAAAAACAGGATGCGCTTATTTAAATACTTGTCTTATACCTAATCACGCGAATATATAAATCCATCTACGTAAAAAAGCCACTCTCTTGCTATAGCCCAATCCACAAGTTCAATCAAGGAGGCGAATACCACTGTACATGATGGTCCAGGGCACTTTATGAAAGGGATGAAAAAGAAAAATAAAAATAAAAAACTTGGGAAAAGGGCAAATTCTCAGGCTTGGAAATTTCTGACGAAGGACGTACAAAGTAAATATCGAAGACAGACAGGGAGACATAATAGGGCACATTCGTCCCTGGAAATGTCTAACGCCAAGGAGGAAGGAAGGGGGAGGCAAAAGAAAATGAAGAAAAAGATAAAAAATGAAAGCAAGCAGGAACAGGAAAAGGAAAAAAGGAGAGCAGAGAAAAAAACACATAATACAACAAAAGAATATGAGAACTTGGCAGGCTTGGGTGATGATGACGACGTTGGCGTATTAGAATTTACTTACGGGGGAAGAGAGAGAGAGAGAGAGCAAAGGTCAAAGTAAGCAGTTGTAGTTTTGTAGCAGAGAGAGGGAGAGAGAGAGAGAGAGGTAATGATTTATGGGAAGAGAAGGAGATCGCAAAAGCTCGTGATCATGAGGATTTCCTCTCTCTCTATCTCTATCTCTTCTCTTTCTGTCTCCCCCTGCGCATAGAGAGAGAGAAAAGAGAGAGAGGAGGAACAGAAGGGAAACAGAAGCAGAATTAGCAGGGTTTTAATCAGCCCCTCAAAGGAATTTGCAGGCCCCCTTTTCCCCGTCTTTTCCTTTTCTCGTGATCTCTCTCTCTCTCTCTTTTTCCTCTCTCTCTGCAGCTTCGTATTGAGGAAAAGCGTCCTTCGTTTTTCTTCTTTCTTTACTTTTGCGAGCCAAGTCCTAGGCTATATAACTGTTGCTTCAAGCCCAGACAGTTGTAACGGGATTCGAATTAGAGAACCCTCCGTCAAGGACGACGTTGGGTGAGGAATTTTGAGCACACCACACCCTCCATACCCTCCAAGCCGAGACTCGCACAATCCGTATACAGATTGGCGTTACAGAAGGAGGCGAAGAAGAAGGAGGAGCAAAAATGGGGTCTTGTGGGAGGAGTGGGACAGTAAGGCAGTACGTAAGGTCGAAGGTCCCACGGCTGAGATGGACTCCGGAGCTCCACCAGTGCTTCGTCCACGCCATCCAACGTCTCGGCGGCCAAGACAGTACGCTCCTCTCTCTCTCTCTCTCTCTCTCGCGTGACGATATTTTGCTTCAGTTTGTTGCTCAAGACTTCTCTTTTTCTTGGGCGTTAGGGTTCGATCATCATCTGTTTCATTGACTTTTTGTTTTGATACGGCTGTTGGTGTTGCAGAGGCGACGCCGAAGCTAGTGCTTCAGCTGATGGACGTGAGAGGGCTTACCATCTCTCATGTCAAGAGCCATCTCCAGGTGCAATAAGTTGCTTTTGCTTCCCCCCTTCTCTCTTCAGTCACAATTTTAGTCTCCCTCTTTCTTTCCTCCATGAAATAAAAAACCTTTATTAGGGTCCTAATTAATCAGAAGTAAAATTTGATTCTTGGAGCAGATGTACAGAAGCATGAGGAGCGACCTAGGCAGATCAGGTAGATAATCCTAATCTCTCGTCCCATTCAGAACCGTAGCACTAAACTGCATTTCTTTATTTAATTTCGTCAACTACCACTCCTCAAATATCTGTCCTTGCCTCGTTTTTTTTTTTTTTTTTTTTTTTTTCGTTCCGGTACGATATGTTCGACTTTTTGTTTTTGTTTTTTTTTGGTAAGAGTATTCGACTTTTTGTTTTCCTCCACTGAAGAGAAGATGGGTTTTTGATAGTTTTTTGGCTGTGTTTTTGGGGCGTTGCTTCTTTCCAGTGGAGTTCAAATTATGCTCTCATTTTTTTTTGCGGTACGTGCATTGATGGCTGGCTTTCTTACCTTACTTTCCCCTATTGGTACTTCACCCATATTTCAGCATCGAACTTCATGGGCTTGTGTCTTGGCATTTTTTAAGGAAATATTGTGGCTAGATATTCGCTTCATTTATTAAAAACCCTACTTTCCAGTAACGCTGCTCTGTGTTGACTGTTGTTTTTGTTGCTGCCGCTGCTCCCCATGTGATTTTCACAGAAAATAGAACCAAAACAAAGTGCTCACTCTCACATGTCACGACTTTGATGAAAACCACACACAACACCGTAACTTGTAATCAATGTGGTTCATAAATGAACTACGTAGTGATTCGAGATGAACATTTGCTAAATCGGTGCAACTTTTGTATGGGGGGCATCTTCAAATTTATGCAGATAGGGGCTGCGGCCAACAAAAGAGACGGGCGGCCGAAGACGACGATCCCGATCGTGACGGCGGGTGCGTGGAGGAGGTGAATGACGACGAAGGCCCTCCTCATGCATTCGCAAAACCCGTTCATCATTCTAGATTCGCATGCAGTTCTCCTTGTAAACGGTAAACCCTTCATTATCACTGGTTTGTTCTTTTTTTCACAATGTCAAAAAGAATGAAGTAAACGCTAGAGAGGTAGATCTGATAGCTAGCTGTTTTCGTAAATGCGTCGGGTCTTTTCCTGGAAGACAATCAGCAGCTTCCCTTTCTTATTTCATTTTTTGGAAGTTTTTGACTGATGAAAATTCTTATTGTTCCCTTTTGCTTTTCTTTCTTCTTTTGTTGGTGCGCAGATCGAGGACAGAGAAGGTGGCGACGACGACGACTTCAGCAGTTGCAGAACAGGCGCCGTACGGCTTCGAGGTAGGGGCGTGGATGGTTTCAGATGGCACACTCCATGCATGCCCCGAGATCTCCACAGCTTCAACGATCCTCTCGAGTGCGCCGCGAAAGAAGAATCTAAATTCCCTTTGGTACGCTCTCTCTCTCTCTCTCTCTCTCTGCATTGGTGTGTGAATGCGGTTCGCTTTTACCAGCTTTAATTTTTCCTTTTGGGTTTGGGAAGGTCGGGTTGAGTGCGGGCTTAGGTTTTGGGGTTTCGAACTTGAAAGCTATCTTGACTTTGTCTCCATCTCTCTCTCTTTTTCGTTTCTTTTATTCTCCCTCGTGTCTTTCTTGGGTTCTTTTCTTTTCTTTTTCTTTTTTTTTTTTTTTTTTTGGGGGGGGGCAATGAGTCAACCTGCGTCGCCCGTATGATGGTCCAGTCCAAACAGTGTTATTCTCTTCACTGCATGGCTTACTCGAAAAGGTGCCATTTGTGTAAGAAAAGGGGGGGGATCAGAACCTCTCCGCGTAGCCTGAGAGGCTCTTCTATCCTGTTCTTTTTCTTAGGCTCTTCTGACTTGAGAATGCTATGTATGTGAAACTGAGTACTGCTAGAATACGAAGTCTGATGATAAAGAGGATAGAAAATGCTTCATGAAGTAATTCGATACTGTCTTATCTATAGCCTTTCAAACGAAGAGGGGAGAAAATGCTAGCATTCTAAGATTAATAGGAAATCACTTTGAAAACTAATTTGCATATCAGTCTTAATAACCTAGCACTCTTGAATAATTCTCGTTCACGTTATTCTATGGATACACTATTTGTAGTATCCCTACTACTGCTATTCACTCGAATTTATCATACCTTGCCATGCTGCCTGGCACATAAGGTTTACGAGAAAAGCTAAGTATATTAAGGATCCTTGACTAGATGATCGATTGGAATTGTAATAGATCAAGTTAGATAGGGTTTACTTCCCAGTGAGGAACCTGATCTGCGTCACCAGTTCAAGTTAGCTGGCAGGTCTCTACACCAGTTACAGCCAGAATTCATCATATAACCTCTCTACCGCTTGCCATTTCGTTTATGTTGTCCATTCCTCATCATAATGGTCTGCAGTTCCATTCGATTGTTCTCACTAGTACATGCGAATTACTGAGTAAGATAGTCGTGGGGCAGATCCCCTGAACTCAGATGCGTTATTGACCATCCGGAAGTCCCTAACCATCAATTCACACAATAATATCTGCATTTGCATTGTGGCTCAGTAGGGCATCGAACACCTATTTCAGGTCCTTCTCCGTATGGTCTTCATTTACAGAATCTCAATGTCATCTGTTTGTACAGTGGCACATGAAATTCAACATATATGATATGAAAATTCACGTGGGAGTTTAAAAATATGCAATGCGGTTTGCTAGACCGGACTTAACTGCATGTCGAAAGTGTGACTCACAAGTTTCCTGGCCTTGTGCAGATTGCGAAGCTTCAAGATCGGATGCAGATGCCTCGAAAAGGGTTAAAGCTCACAGACTGGAGGAGCTTCCCCTTGGAGGAGTACGAGGTATCCCAAGGTTGTGAACTGTCTCTCTCGCTTTCGCTGCAATGTCACTCCATTCACAGAAGCAATGGTTCCTCGACCAGCGAGATCAGCGAGGCCTTCTCGTCGTGCTCGAGGTCCAGGGAGTGCTCGGGCCCATGCTCGGACAAAAGCAGCGTAAATCTGGATCTGTCCATCGCTCTTTGTGGCTCCTAGATTAAAGTTTCCTGTGAAAATGGTGTGGTACAACGTTTTGTATTCTTTTTTGTTGGTTTTGATCAGATCATCCCCTTTTATATAATTCATGGTAGTTGGTAGTACCACTTCGGCTATATATATATATATTAAGCCTTATGCAGTTCTTGTTCTGAAGATGGACGAGATTGGTTGTACCGTTCATTGTAGGTAAAGGCAGCGAGCCTTAGGAATGTATATGTACGTCTGTGTTAGATTATGAATGTGATTTAAACAATAGTTGTTTTGGTAGCTTCATGCTTAACTTGACATGTTTAAGCACGAGGGGAAAATAATCCGACATTGCTTGAACATGCCCGATTTTTTTATCAAGAGAAACACTATTATACTCACAAACCGGACTAAAATTCTCTTAGAAGTGACCTAGTCATTTTATATTTGGTCATTCATCATTTAATGCACTGGTGGTCCACTCGTTTTTCTTTTGTTAGTTCTATTATTTATTCTCAATTCATTCTTAAATTTTTGCTCTGCCTTTTTACAAAATACATGAGTGTCGAAATCTACAGTTGAAACTAATTGTTCTCATCTCCATTCTCTCTAAAAATGTGGGGATTTGAACCCTTTACCTCCCTCTGAGAATGATGATTGCTAGTGGAGCAAACTTCAATAGTTGTAGTTCACTTGTTTTAAGACCCAACAAAAGATTGGTACATCATTTAGTGTGAGGATTTTAATAAATTTTTTCAATATGTCTAGTATTGCTCTCTTAAAGAATATTCTAGATCTATCAAACAATTGGGTCAAGTTGAAATAGTCCAAACCAAATTGATCAATTTTCATATAATACAAATCTAATGATTATCCTTGATTTGCCCTATATCCAACGTATGCCCCACCCAACTCAACTTAATATTTTTATATTTAACTCAATCAAAGAAAACTCACACCCGAATGAAGGTAAGAGCATAGAGTGAGCAAGAACAAGATTGAATGATGGCAAAAGAGAATGAAGAGAGAGTCATAAATATGAGTTCAGTCTAAGTAAGTTGTTGTCTATTTGACACCTATATAATTTTGGGCCTTACCATTTTAAATCTATTGATGACCTATTTACTAGATATAACTTATACAATAACACAATCCGTCAAATATAAGTTAAGAAATAGGTCTATGACCTATTTTGATGGGTCTAGATTATTCTAATAAAAGCTTAACTAAGCCAGCTCGAGCTTTGCTCTATGGTGACCTCATAGTCAATCTCAATTTCGAGGTTGCCGAAGGTCGAAACAACCTCAGGGGCTTTGAGGCCTTGGTTTCAATAGAAGCCAAAGACTGCGAGAGAGGGAAGGAGAGTTGTTGAAAATATATATCAAGTTTGAGTCTGTCAAGAGAACCTAATTTCAGTAGGCTAACTGGAGTTGGATGTCTAGTTTGAGTAAACTTTTTTTTTTTTTAAATATTTTGGATTGAATTCTTTTCTACATAAGAATTAAGTCTTCTTTACAAATTGCATACATGAATTGAGTCTTCTTTTTCATGAATTACCCACTAAAACAATCCAAGAGGAACTTTTGGCATTTAAACTAGTGAATTTTATAGTAAGATTTGTGGGTTCCTATTATTTAATGAGGAATCATTAAGGGTAACTACCATATGAGTTATTGGGGGTAATTGGGACTGAGAAACATCTAGGCTACAATTGGTCATTTGGATTTCTAAACAAAATAGGGTTGGATAAAGATAACATATGAAATCTAGGGGATTTTGTTATATCTTATCCACTGTTTGATAATTGCAGTAATAAAATTGAATATATTCATATCATATAATAAAAATTATTTGATATAAAATCCATATCAATATAAATCGATCACAAATTTTATAAACAAGATGTTAAAAATCTCTTATGACACTTGTGATTTGATTGCTTTTTTATGTTATTTTCCTCTCTTTTTAAATCAATTTCTTTTTTTTTTTTATTTCTTTTTCCCTTTCCATCATTCTCTAATAAGATTTTATTAAATAGAAAACTATACCAATAGAACCTAAAATATGCAATAAATATATTTATATATTGAGTTTATATTATAAAATAGAATCAAATTCAAATATATAAACAAAAATAAGATTAAATTTAAAAAAAATATTTATTATTATTATTTTGAATTTCCTATATTAGAATTCAAATATTATTTAAATTGAAATATATTTTTAAATTTATTAATATAAGAGGTTTGTTATTTGAGAAAAAACTTTTATATTATGGATATTCAAAATCCTATCTACATTTATCTCACTTTTCTCATAAGATAATTTTATCTAGCATATATTCCATTTATATCCGATTTTATCATGTCTTGAGCATGTACCAAACGCATGATGAGATATATTTTATCATGTTCGCTAAACACAGCCCAAGAGTATTTGAATGATTTGAGTGTAGTTGTGATCTCCATTTCATCACTTATGCTGCTTCCCATGTGGAGTAATAATTGGATGTTTGATTTTTTTTTTTTGGTCATAATTGGATGTTTGATTTTTTTTCTTGTTATGTTAATTTTACCATTCAATCACTTGATTTTCACGACGATGGCAACTAAGACTTCGTGAATACTCTTGTGTGCAGGTGAGGGGGACTTGTAAGGAGGAGACAGACGAGTGATGGCAGTGAAAGCCGTCGCAACAAATGCCTATTGTGGCTTCTCCAAAGGATGTGGTAGAAAACTAGATGGGGAGATAAATAGATAGGAAAGGAAAAGAGGGAGAGAGGAAGAAGGATTGTCTGACTTTTTTTAGATCGGGTATTCAATGGACATGTGGTGCTAATTCAAATTTAGTGAATCTAGACAGTACATTGCTACAAGAAATGCCTTTTTTTTTTCTTAAATAATGGCATAAAACTGATATTATTTCAAATAAGGTCCAAAGTATCTTAGTTCTCTCAAATAAGAATCTGGAGTGGCCATATAGTCTCAATGAAGGGATTGAAGTTGTCGCCTAGTAAAAGGCATTTTCATCTTTTAATTTATTTTCCTTTTTTTCTTTTCATAAAAAAGCAAACTTAAAAAAAAAAAATATATATATATATATATATATATTATCCCTCTGCTTATGGCTACCGTCCCATCGCTGGTGGGTTTGAGGCGAGGGCTTCCATTTCTGGCAATGGTTGTTGACCCTTGCCAAGGAGCCAACCTCCCTATTGGTCATCGCCACCGTCATATAAACAATGAGGGTGGCGGCCATAGTGGGAGAGAGCCCTCTTGCTTGTATTTTTGCTTCTTCTTTTTTTTTTTTTTTTTTTAACTTTTTAAGAATTTTTTTTATCTTTTTTAACCCTTATGCTTGTATTTTTGCTTATTTATTTATTTATAATTTTTTAATCTAATTTATTTAAAATCAAAATTAAAATTGTCTGTGGACGAAATACCCTAATCGGTTGGAATATTTTGCTGGCCAATGATGTTAGGCTCTTATTTGGAATTTTTCCTATAACAATTCTTGGCCCCAGGGTTTGTTGGGGGAGTGGGGAGGCAGAGTGAGAAATATATATTCACACGAAAATTGTAAAACATGCATCTTGCACCTAATTCTTAGGGAGTGTTTGGTTTAGATTTTTTAATGGGTTTTGAGCTTCTAAAATCCCCTGATTTTTTTTTTGCCCACTTTGGGGAAATGCCAAAATTGCCTAGATTTTCAACATTTTAGAGAGGCAGGCTTGTGGGATAATGAATTTTTTCTTCCCAAAATTTCCTCACCAACATTTTGATATTCCATTGTTGCCCTTGCAAGGTACTGTTCTACTTCTCCAATGTTGCAAATCTAGGTCTGGCGATGACAGCTTCACCGAGGTTGCACGAGGCCATTAGACTATCGTCGACAATTGTCAACAGTCACCGACGATCATTGACAGGGGGCCGAGGGCGGCAAGCCTTGTTGATAGTCACAAATCTATTAGGTGAGATCTATAGGGTCGTGATCTAAGCAGCGATTTGGCAAATCAAAGAGTCGGTGAAGTTGGTCAAGGGCCGCCAAGGCCTATGGTCATCGTCTCGAGCGTTGCCAAGGTCAAGGCTTGCTCCCGAGCCTTTTGTCTCCAGATTGTATGTCGCTTGAGGTCGCATGATGTAGGCGAGGCGACGTCCAGGGTCCTCGACGACCTCGCTTAGGCATGTGGCGATGAATAGAGGGCCTTCCGTGATGGGGACAATGAACATGATGAATATAGAAGACTGAACAAAGGAGACAAATGGCCTTTGCTTTGTAGAAATACACCTTGAGTCAAAAGATTTTTGGGAAAATGACTTTATATTTCCTCAAAATTAAACCAAACACAGCCTTGACATCCAAGGCTAGGGCCCATCTGTGAATCCTCCTACATGTCCAATTGTAAATATCATCTACTCCCGAAGATAACATGACAGTTGATGCTCACCATTCAAACCTTTTACAATAAGACAAACATTTTATCTATTTCTCACATCATCCATAGGATTGGATACATCATTAACGTACGCGAATAAGTCACGCCAATGGAGTTTCGTGTAGTATTGTTTCAATGATAAAGGCATTCATGTATTTTCACCATCAATCGATGTACGACTAAACATTTTATCTATTTCTCACATCATCAAGTTACTCTTGTGAAGTTGTACATCTCGAAATATGGAACCCCGTGCAGGCGTACGCCCTACATCCCCGTGTTCGAGGTGCTTCTCGCAACATGTTAATCATCTGCGTTGGTCTTTAGTAGCGCATAGATTCAACCTGCATGAAGCTTCGAACCTTTTGCGACGTTTGGAAACCAACGAGAGGGAGAAAATTACCTTTTGGGCTTCGAGGACTTCTCATGTTGCTCGACTCCTGGGCTTTGCTATTGGGTCAGCTTGTACGTTCCTTTTTCCAGTTGCATAGATGATGGGCCACGCGGGTTCATTTGGCGTGGGCTTACGAACTTTTATGATCACATGAATCTGGAAGTTAAAGCATTTGTAGGAAAGGGAAAAGTAAATAAATTCTTGGATGTGACCAGAGCCCAACACTATGCCAGATTTCTTTTAAGGAATATTAACATAATTGATCCTTGAACTTTGGTTTAATGTATAATATGATCCATGAACTTTTGGTACATATTTAATTTAGTCTCCAAATTATATGAAAATATTCAATGTTGTCCCTTTGCAGGACAATATTGAACATTTTCATATAGTTCATGAACTAAATTGAATATGAACAAAAATCTGGGAACCATATTGGACATTTTAAAAGTTCAATGATAACATTACATATTGTGCTAAAGTCCAGGGATTGCATTATACACTGGATCAAATTTCGTGAATTATTTGTCATTTTCCCTTTTAAACATGTATTTTTGCCTATTTTTCATTTTTGATCGCCCGCCTGCCCCCCCCCCTTATTTTTACTAGCAACAAGGCACATGAGTTGCCCATGTTTGAGAGGAAAAAGGAAAAAGAAAACTCGTTTTAAGCTTGTGTGTCAAGATAGAAATTTAAAGATGCAAATCGGTTTAGAAAACGAATTTAAATGGTTGTAAAATGAAATGGTTTTGCATTTAATTTTGGAGAGTGAAATGTTGAGGCGATTACTTGACAATTATCTTGACTATTTTTAGGTTGCGATTTCTTTCAATTTTTGTATACCATGTCACCAGAAGAGATCCCCATAAAAAAGACAGGCATTTCGTGGAATCCTTATAACTTTCTCGACAGGTTGCTGTAGGATTGATCCAAATGGTTCAAACTTTAAAGGTCAAGTTTGGGTAAGATAAAGTACACTACTGATTAACACAGTTGTCCATGGATATAAGATTCCTCTTAACACACTATACAATACATCCATAAAAATGTCATAATATCTCATATGAGAGACAGAAACTGAGGATTTGAAAATTAAGCCATATTCAATCTTGAGTATGAATATATCATGTTATTTGCTGCAAAAAAAATTGTTAATCAGCTATATATGTGTTTATTATTATTATTATTATTATTATTATTTAAAAAGGTATATAAGATCAGTTTCCAAACCAATTCGACCTTAGAATGGGCTTATTTGGTTGAACCAGTGGTGTTAATATAAGAATTGGAAACCGAATTGGTTAAATGCGGAACTTAGGTTTTTGGGAATCAAGAAACAGACCGATTCTTCTTGGAACTATGCTAGAACCAATCAGCTATGGCTAGTTCGATGCAATTTTTGGGTTGTTCGATCTCATTACTCATCCCTAATCAAATATCATAATCTTCTATTGTACTC
Organism: Eucalyptus grandis; assembly: GCF_016545825.1. Lineage (NCBI taxonomy): Eukaryota > Viridiplantae > Streptophyta > Magnoliopsida > Myrtales > Myrtaceae > Eucalyptus > Eucalyptus grandis. The sequence goes on along the minus strand of NC_052613.1, from coordinate 43,048,064 downwards.
TTTTTTTTTTTTTTTGGCCAGAATCCTAGCATGTATATTTTCAAATTGAGAAATAATTGCATGACAGTTCTTAATGTATTGTGAGAATAACAATTTATTTTGGATCACAAAAAATAAATTATAAATAATTATAAATTGTTGTTGACTTATTTCTTCAAGAATATGTGAGTCACAATAAATTGTTATTCTCATAATACCTAAGGACTGTTATACTAGCAAAGCCCTTTAAAACTATTTAACCAATTCAACCTTAATTTCTCAATTTGAGATAGGCAAAATGATATAAATAGTTTCTAAACTTTAGTCTATCTGCAATATCATCTTTACAGTTTTTATTTGTTACTATTTAAACTAGTCCCTAAACTTTCAATATGTTCAATCTGGTGCCTTTGCTTTCTATAATAAAGTAAATTGGTCTTTTGGTACTACTATTCACAAATTTTCATACTCACAGTGCCCATATTTTCTAAAATCTTTTCATTTTAATATATTAATCAACAAGAAATATGTTTACTTTTTATCTTTTTACCTTTTTGATCTTTATAAATACGACTATAATTCCATTAGTATACATAACCTCATTTAGACTTATATTGGATTCATATACCTTTTATTTTGAAGTAAGTGTTTTCCAAGAAGAACATTTAACAACGATAGTGATTTACGTGTAGATGTGTTGTACTTATATTAATCTAATATTGTTCCTAATTTTTAGATAGATAAATTATTCAACTTCTTTTATCTTGTGTTTTCTTAATTAACTTGGTTAAATATTTTTATTGTGAAATTAAAATAGCAGGAATATCAACCCGATATAACTTTAAATGAGATTATATATTTGAATGTTAGTATTGTATAGTGACCAACAAATCTTTTGTTGACAAAAAAAAAAAGAAATGAATATATTCTAAAATCAGGGTAATAATGTAAATATCAATTTTTTTTACTTTTTAATGGAAAATTAAGGATTAGATTAAACAAAATAAAAATTTAAGGACTAAACTAAATATTTAGAATGATTTTTACAATCGTATGGAACAAATTAAAAGTGTAAGAATGACATTATATATTGGGTCAAAATTTAAAAATTATTTATATATTTTTCCTTTGAGATAAGTTTATGTGGTGACGTTGCTTAACAATTATTTTAGGGTTATGGTCTCTTTTCTGCTAAAAAATTATTTTCTCATTGAAATGTAATATCTTGTCAATCAATTATTGGAAGGAACCTTTTTTGCTGCAATGATTTAAGGATGAATAGTGTGCAAGTACTCATGTTGGTGTTGTTCTGTACTTGTGTTGATGGACAACCTAGAAATTCTAAAACTTTCAGAGTGCTCAATTATATTACATAACTTTTGAAATTGCTACTGGCTATCTTTTCCATATCTTATCCAAAAAAAAAAAAAAAAAAAGGAGAAAATCACATCAACAGGTAAGATTCTCCTGTGAGCAAAAGTCGCTTAAAGACAAAAAAAAAAAAAAAGTTGCTTAAAGACACTCAACTGAATTTTTCGAAAACTTTTTGAAATTATTAATACCGAAATTGACCCTATCGTGATTACATGAGAAAATATGATAAAAACATACTGTAATCATGTGGATATCACAAAAGTAGTATTTGATACATGCTTAAATATCAATGAATATAAGAGTAACTACCCAATGATAGATAACAATATAAAAAGATGCACGTATCTAATTGTTAAAACTACATTAATGGATAGCTGGTGGCCTCTTGAATAGGTTTTCGCAGCAAATATTTCAAAAAGAACACTTTAGATATTGCCCAAGATGCCAAGATAATAGGCATTAAAGGTGCACATTATCAAAGAGTGGTTGCTATTTGAAGACTCAATGGACTAGTCATCAATACCCACATAACCCTTAGGGCATGACGAAGACATTTATAAGAGAAATGGGTGAAGTGAGTTGTACAAAAAAAAATTGTTGACAAAGTCAGAAGTGGTTACTAAAGGATACACGACGGTCAAGCAGTTACCAAATTTTCATTATATATATCACAAGTTATTTGGCGAGAAACCCCCCAACAAATCAATCAAAATGTTATCTCTTTATCTTTATTTTTCCTATAGCGTACCTTAATTTCCTTGGTTGTAACTTTTATATTCCCGTGGTCGATTAGGTTTCGACTCATATTTATATCTTGATGTATTGTCATTGATTAAATTTTGACGTTGTATCTTACTAGCCTAATGCATTGTCGTTGATCAAGTTCTGGCATTGTATCTCATTATCCTGATACATTATTGTTAATTAAATTCTAGCATTGTATTCTACTATCCTCGATTTGTGCCATTGATTGAATTCCGACATATTTTGGGGTTGATCACGTAACTTGTGGGCCACGTTGTTGATTAAATTCCAATTCAGCCCAATATTGTTCAGTGTTGTTTGGATTAAAAAAGTTAAATTTGATCTCGCATGAGATATCCTTTGTCTAGAATTGGGTCACAACCTTGTCCCCCTTAATAAAATCTGAAGAATAATTTTCGATGAAAGATATTTTCTTGCAGAAGTAATTCGAGCGAAATAGAAACCGAAATTATTATTCGTAAAATTGCGCGACCAAATTGTAAGTCGTATATTTTGGTACTTCTAATATTCTTATTTGCATTATTTGAATAGGTTGCAGGAGTGACACTTCCAGATAACTTATGAGAAATACTAAGAGAACAACACCTTTATTCTCTAAGAATTACGGAGCTTTGTGAAATGATTCTACTCTATGAACAACACCATATATTCCCCTTCAATGGAAATGGCAAGTGAAATGATTCCTTGAGAGAACTGTGGATCCCACAAGTCATTTTTTTTTTTTGTCGGTCTTACTCTATTCCTACTCTAACTTTCACTCTCAAATTTTTGCCTTGCCTCCTTATAGAGCGTGGGAGTCAAAACCCACACTTGAAACTAAATCATCCCCATCCCAATCCCCTCACGAAAATGTGGGCATTCGAACCCTCCACCTCCCCTTTCCATGTTGGAAATATCATCAACATAAAATATCTTTACTTAGAATTTGGAAAGAAGGGTTTAAACATCTTTATTATAAGACCAAATAAATGTTGGATTTCTATTAACAACACCTCTATGATTGAACATTTTTCACACTTGCAATTTTGAATGAAAATTTTCAGCAATGAACAAAATGAATATAATTGTCAAAATAAAGAGTTTGGATACCCAATCTACATAACTTAAAGCATTAATAAATCCTACTCAAGCAATTGCGGTCCAAATTAACTCAATAATCGAAGTGATCATGTTGTGACTAACTCTAAATGAATTTTATATTAAAAATTTAAGTATGTTGGATTTGTTTGATTAATTTTATTTTATTTTACCTCAATGCTTTTTTCTTTTATACAACCCCCCTTTATTACCATGCTAGCCAACTTTCAATTTTTTTTACTTCTTCTGTAATTCTTAGAAATCTCATTAAATTAGGTTAGAATGAGTGCATGGGTTGCACATTTGAATTTTATTTTATTTAGAATTAGTGAAAATGTTTTCGCGAGTACTCCGCAAAAGAATTAAGTTTTATATTTAAGTAGTCATGCAAAGTATTAAATAGGCCAAATAGGAATTTTCATTTTCTTTATGGAAAAATAATTTTTATTCAATAGGTGAGAATTTTATATCATGATTTATTTTCCAAATTTGTTTTGTCGATTGCCATTCCCATTGAATAAAAATATATGGTCCATAAAGCACCATTATTCTTTGAGAATAACGGTGCCGTTCTCTTAGCATTGCTCGATAACTTATTCATTATATTATTACGCTTCCTTATCGATGTTTGGTTCCAGTTTTGATATTTTAAGGTCAGTTATGGTTGGCGTTTTATGTGCTTCGCGATTCTTCGTAGTGATATTTTGACTCGATTCTTTTCCGTGGACGTGATCACCGGGGACGGACCTTCGGCTTTTTGTTAGTGGGGTCATCGAAATAAAGCAAACATGCATCCATATTCATGTTTTTCTCGTTGTCATACTCGGAAAAAATATACATTAAAACATTAATGGTAATAAGACTGGTCAAGGCTAATTAACTCTCATATAGATCAGACAATCTTTTGTGCGCTTTCTATGCATAGGAATTATGTAATATAAAAAATAGCGCACACCCCGTTTCTGTGGAGAGATCTATAGATGCTTCAAGAGAATCACATCAATCGATTAATAAGCAAAATGCTATGCATTGCACTGCCTTTTTCGCTCGAAGATGCTATCGATCCAACATTACGGATTACATGACCGGTTGAGTGCATGGATGATGTGATAACTAGAGGCCCTGAGAGCTTTTCTTCATCTAAAATGTGATATCGGCCGCACTCATTATTTCGGATCGAAAATTATTTAGAAGGGTAGTGTTCGTACCCGATTCATGTAAAAGTCCCAAAAAAAAAGGGAAAGAATTTAAGGCCACATGAGACCTTATAGTAAACTGATTTAATTAGTTTAATGATATTTTATTTTAAATTTGAGATTAGGTTTTTTTTTCGATTGCAATTTAGAGTTTGCGAGTCTAATGAGTTGAAGTTTGTCGTCTCAATTATTTGGTGGTGTCAAAATCTACAATATAATGGGTCAGCAAATGTTCACTGCACATGACAATTTATTGTTAAATAGTAGTTAAATTACAAATTTTCAATGGGTTCAATTGACACCGCCCATATAATGACGCTCCGTCCCTGGCGATCACCATAACATGACCACACATTTTCTCGAATTCTTTTCTAATCTATTTGAGTTTACGTAGAAGAAAATCCATTGAGTCAATGGAGAGTTCATTAATCAAACAATCTATCGATCTTTTCCCACCTCTTCGTCTCCCTCTCTAGAGAAACTTGATTAACCAATCCATTGAACTTTTTTCACCTATCCCGTCTCCGTCTCTGTCTCCGACTCTGTCTCCGTCTCCTGTCTCCCTCTCTCGGTCCTCTTGCATATTTTGCTCGAGAAGCTAGCCTTCGGTGAACCCAACGCACTCGCAGTTAGTTCATCATAGTCATCAAACATGTGAATTTCCCGTGGACCCATATACGATCCAGTTTTTTGCAATGAGACGGGCGCAGCCCAAAAAAATAGTTACTCAAAAGACCATTACAATGCTGATCTCTCTATCAAAGCAGTATGCATTATAATTTTTTTTTCTTTCTAAAAAACAAAGTTGTGAGAAAATGATTTGAATCAATTAAAGCTTCTACTAAATTGTCGTTGCCTTTTTCATGTATTTCATCAATCTCCATGTGTTGTATCCGGCACAGCAAGCAAAATCTCAACGTGTAAATCCCTACTAACAAGCAAATAAATTGTGACACTAAGATGATACAAAAGGTAAGCTTGTTGGAACGATGAAAGAACTTGAGCGAGCATCTTCGTTCGAAAGTTTTCACAAGGATGAACATCAGTTACGGCTGCAGTTGAAAAGACAGATTTCCGTGCCTTTTGGAACCCCACTTTTTATTATTATTATTATTATTTTTTTATTTTTTTTTTTTTTAAATATGCTTTAACTAGTTATTTTTGGGGGACCGAATATCAGGAGCCCTACATGACAACCCTCGATAAGGTTCCCCTTCGGGGATTTCAAATTTTCATGAGTAAAAACAGTTAGATCTGCGAACAAGTCACGGACTGCAGATTCCTCCAAGCGATTGGCCTATAAACGCTCTGCGACAAAACCACAATAAAAAAGAAAGAAAAACAGACAGTCATCACATGTCAGACCCCAATAACGCATGTACGCACAGCAAATATAGCAGCCACGACCACAAGTTCTAAGCTAATAACCATCTAGGAACCGCTTTTATGCTATACGGACCATCAACGAGACAAAAGTTACTAGTTAGGTTTGCTCAGGCCTAGGAACTGGCTACAGTAGGAGCTCATTAGAGGAGAATATTCAATATATAAGTCCAAGCAAGGGTTTGAATAAGTAAGATAGGCGGAAACGCGTGGAAAGCGTCTTCGGAATGTCAACAGGGGGGATCCCGAATTTCAGCATGGACGTGGGAGTCAAATAGAACGCGAGCACGAAAATTCTATAAAATTAGGGTTAGGTATTAGGTGAGCAAACGAAATTCTTGTGGAAACTATAAAATACTCAGAAGAAGCCATCATGCGTGGCTTCTTCTCCTTAGTCTCAACATGAACGACTATAACAAGGAAAAAGGCAACACGACACGCAAGGGATTGGTAGCTACTACTACTAGTCTCCAAATTGGAAATTCTGTGGGAAGAAAGCAAAAGTTTTGAAAAGAAAAACGAAAAGGAGGTTTCGTCACTCGTGAACTGTCCTTGTTCTTGACATTCTGCTGCTTCCTTTCCGTAGAGTCGCGGTCTCTTTCTCGTGGCAAATTGCCCAATTATGGAAAATTTGTCATCTTCTTGGAAGCTCACCGAGCAAGGGCTCGAGACACGAAGCATGGAGGGGGGCCGATGAAATTTCCTGGGGAACTATAAACAATGTTTCGAAACTAACGTACGTACGGTTTCTATTGTCGGGGCCTTATGCAGGTACCTGAAATCTAATGTTGGGACCTGATGGTTATCCTCCCTCCGACTCCGTGGATAACTGTTTCTTGTTTAGAAAATGTTAAGCTAGCAAGAGAATAACACACAACGGATTCCACATCATGAGATATGTTTAGGTGCCCCGTTCCGGACAAACCGCTTTTTTTAGGAGCTCAAGCTGTCGGGAAATGAATCTGTCATGTATATTTAGCATATCTATTAACGTGGATATATACTATATAAACTTAAGATAATATAGGTATGGTTGACGAAAGCTTGTTCACAAACTCAGACTATCTTTCTTCACAGGTCACGTGGATTTCATACATGATTCCAGGATAAAGGATATAATTTTTTTTGCCAGAACAGGAAAAGGGATATAGGCAGCAAAAGAATGGTTGCATCATGAAATTGACTATAAATGTACCATTGTAATCATCGTAAAATGAGCCTATACCCTAATTTTTCAATACTAACGTGGAACCCAACCGTATATTAAAGACATGCGTAATGCATTGGGAAATATAAAAACCCAACTTCACTGGTGTTTCCACCGCAGCAACGTAACGGCAATAATTTGTTTCTGCTTAGATATGGCAGAAAAACAATTAATTCTTCACGGATGAGAGAGAGAGAGAGAGAGAGAGAGAGAGAGAGAGAGAGAGAGAGAAGAGAGAGAGAGAGAGAGAGAGAGAGAGAGAGACGACGTGTGCAAGCTTGTTGCTCTAACTAAGCAAGTACACATTCAATTGTAGCCAACATTACAAACTGAATCGTTCGAAGAGAAAAAATATGAAGGTGGGAGAGTGGGATAGTGCATTCTCCCTGAAGATACGGGGAAAAAAAAAAAAAGAAAAAGCCCTAATGAAGACAAACCCTACTTTGACATGCGTTTGTTCTTCTTACAATTTTGTTTTGGCCGCACATATTTATCCTTTATAAAACCTACCAGCTGATGGACTGACCTCTTTTTCCCTCCTCACGTTCTCGGTCAACTGTCAATTCCTTCAATGCATTTTCGAACTCCCAAATGGTTGACTTCCCTGCTCTGACTTCCTGTCTCTGTCTAGTGAGCTCATGTTGATCGTCCCATGTTGTTGCTGCTGCTGCTCTCTATGCGCGAAACCACCGTCCGTTCTTTTCCTCATCATCCCTCCCACACCCAGGAAGTCCAAAGTTAATTTATCGGACCCTCCCATGCTCGTCGTGAGATTCTGGTGCAACTTGGCGTCGTTCACATTGCAGAAGCTCGCACTACTTTGGTCCTGATGGTGATGATGATGATCCAACGACATATTGCTTTCATTGAAACCGCTGAAGCTGTTCTCATGCTCATGACCGCCGCCACCTCCGAATATTGAAGAGCTTCCACCGGCGAAAGAACTGATCAAACCCCGGAGATGGCTCTCGCTTTCCATCTGTGGTGGCAGCTTCCCGCCACTGTCAGGAAAACTGCCACTGCCTCCACTGAAGTTGACGGACCCCATTTGCCGGTTGACAGCACTGCCGCCGCCGCCTGATGAGCTTCCCAATCCGCCCAACAAGGAGGAGCTGTTGCCGCTTGTTATGGACCCCATTTGAGCTGCCTTTTGAAGTAGCGCAGTTGCGGACATGTGAGCCACCACGCTCTCATTCTGCGCTGAGGCATTGAATAAAGAAGAAAACCCTGATCCGACCCGGTCATCTGAGAAAAGACCAGACGGTTGGTTGCTGCCATTGTTCCCGCCATTGAACTGGCCCAAGAAGCCTTGAGATGGAAAGTTGGCAGCGGCGGCTGTGGCAGTGGTGGCATTGTCGCTGGCAGCGGCGGCATTGTTGCCGAAGAAGCTGAGGTTGAAGAGGTTCGATTGGGAGGCGCTAGAGTTACCTTGAAGGTTTGGCAGCTGCATCAACCCGGAGAGGGGATTGTGGCTTGGGAGATCGTGCAGGGAGTCGGCAGCTTCAGGCTTGAAAAACGTGGCGGGAGGAGGAGGCATTGGGTGGGGCGGCTGCGAGAAGTTAGAGGAGTTGGAGGCGCCGCCAAGCCGGAGCATGTTGCTTGGTGGGTGGTTATGTGTTTGGAGGATGGGCAATTGGGAGCCAACCTGGTGAGAGAGGCCCAAACCGATGTTGTTGCCATAGAGGTTGTTCCCCAAAGTGTTCAAGCTTGATGGGTGCCTCGCGCTTTCTTGAGCTAGAGCGTCGCAAAAGGCCCTGTGGGTGATGAAACTGTCGCGCCTGCCCAGAAAAAAAGAGAAAACATTTAATTTATTCAATGAAGCTATGGCGGGGATCGAATTTAACTATTATGACAACGTGAAAGGATGAGGGAAATGCATATTGAAAATGAGTCGTGGATAATGAGGGTTAGGGGCTATAGGAGAAATTGTGGAAAATGAGGGTTAGGGCCTGTAGGAGAAATTAAACAAAGTCGACATGGTCTTCATTTTGGTTCTAATATCATGACACCCAGCTTTCTACTTGCTCCTGGAAGATCCAAGCAAAGGGTGCTTTTTGAAAATGGATCGGTCCTCTAATTGCTATGGACACCAATACTTGGTTGTTAAATCACGTGTAACTCACTTAGGACCATCAAATAGTGAATGAGTGATTGATACGACGCACCATGGACCCTTCATGGTCTTAGTGATAGTGATTACGATTGATTTCACTAGCCAATTCCATAATCTCCACACGCATTCCCACTAGCTAGCTAAAGGTTAAAATGAAGCAGGATGATCGTGAATCCAATAAGAAAGAAGTGAATTTCTAGTGCAGTAGTTTTATGCATAAAAGCCATACTAATTTCCTAGATGGAGGACAAATTTTGTAATAGGCAAAAAAAGGTAAAACACTATAGGGGAGGAACACCTCCGATATGAGTCGAGAGTAGGGCAATTATGGGAATAGGAGATGAGGAAATGATGAGGCACAAACAAATTCCGTCCCGAAAAGAAATGCCTGAAATGAATGAAGCCTTATTAAATGCGCTACCCGAATGTGGAAAAGAATTTAAGGCGCAAGTGACCCAGAATCCTTACTATCGGAGACCCTGACGTCGATAATGATTCGTGAACAATCAAATAAAAACCCTAAGTTTACCATGTCCGGGACTGGCTCTCAATTAAATGAGAGGATAGAATTATTTGCCAATTTGGTGAAAGAACCTTGAAGCCACCTAAATTTTTTCCCAGAAACTTGTCCATCTGAGTAATTGCAAGAAAGCGATCCCCTTGGACAATCTGGGTCTCCATTTTCAGCCAAAAAGAAAAGAAAGAAGAAAACCCAAGAATATTTTTAGCACCTCTGATCGACCCATGATAACCTGCACTTGCAAGGTCACTGAACGAGGCACCAATCTCAAATTACAAGGAAAGAGAATGGCTGGTAGAGGGAGGGAGGGGAGGGAGGGAGGGCATCTTTGGCAAAAATGTCAAGATGTTTTCATGAAAAGGAGAGGACCTGAGAGAGAGAGCTGTACAATGGAGCCAAGCTAGAAGAGAACAAAAAACTGGGAACAATATTATGCGACTCGTGAGAAACGACGACAAATCCGCCCCCTCGCGTCGTTAAACAACACGTGAACAAGGGAGGCCCAAAAAACAAAACAAGATAGATGAATGAGTGAGAAAGGGCGTTGTTCTCGAGGAATGAATAGGTTGTGAAACAAAAAAGAAGAGGCAAAACAAAAACAAGCTTCAAATTTTTTGCTCTCACTGTGAAACCGAAGAAACGCAAAAAAAAAAAAAAAAAAAGAACGGAAAAAAAAAGAAAGATCCTTGTTGTTTTCAGACCGCTCCGTTTCACAGATGTTCACGTGGAGGCTGTCCTTGGGCGGTTAACCTCCACGTACGCATGGACAGCCAAGCACAAGATGATGAAGATTCAGAAAGAGGAAGCTTTTTGTTTGTGCTGGCTAGGGATTACCCAACACCTAATGACAATCGAAGATAAGTGAGATGACCCAAATTTGAAATCTTGAGAAAAAAAGAGAGAGAGAGAGAAATAAAAGATAAGTAACCTCGGACTACCCATCATTCAAAATCGAATGAACCCTTTTCCTCCTTTTGTGTTTGAGGTTCAAAAGGCATCAAATCCCTCTCGTCCAGGTCCTCTTTCTCAAGCTTTGGGGTAAAAGAGCGAATTGCTTTTCAGGGTCAGCTCGTTCGATTCAATGGATGACCGAATGATTGAAGTTATCACCAAAAAGCTTACAATAAAACTCTAACCATAGCGTAGGCGGCGTCATTGGATGGTGAACACAAAGAATAAGATAGATGGACAGATAAGGGGAGTGTCGTTGAGTGAAATTAGTGTAATAGTAGCAGCATACCTAGAGAAGAGGGTGCCGCAATCGCACCGGTATTCCCGAGTGCCGCAGATCTTGGAGTGAGCCTTCCAATCAGACTGGACAGCATAGCGCTTGGAGCACTTCTCGCACTTCCACTTCTTCTCGCCATGCTTGCGTGAGTAGTGCTTCTTGATGCCGGTGAGGTCGCCGAGGGCCCGGGACGGGTCGTGGTGGACGCAGGTGGGCTCGGGGCAGAGGTAGACCTTGCGCTTCACGTCCTTTGTGGTCTTCTGCTTCAGCTTCCAAGGCAGGTTGTGTCCTCTTCTGTGGAGCTGTAGGTTTTGCTCCCTTTGGAACCCTTTGTTGCATACCTCACAAATGAACCTGTTTGTTGCCATTAGGGTCTTGGGAGATAGTGCTATCACTTCTGCGTCTGGATCTGCAAGGACCCCCAAAAAAAAAAAAAAAAAAAAAAGAGAGAGAGAGAGAGAGAGAGGCAAAGAACAAACAAAAAACAGACAATTAGGAAAAGAAAGAACAAAATTGAACCAAGAATTACATCTTTTAGCTGAAGAAGAACATACAAACAAAAGGGTATATATATTATGTGAAATGAGAACCGCAACGGATGGGTACTGAATTTTTTTTCTCCTCTCCATTGAAAAAGTGTGAAGAGAAGTCAAGCGAGAGAGAGTAACGGCTGCTATTGAGCAAGAAAATAAATGGGAAAAGAAATTCCCCCATTTTTTTGCAGGGAGGCATAGAGATTGGAATTGAAAGATCATGAGGGTGGGGGACTTGCTTGGAGTTCCAGGCTGGTTCCTCTTCTTCTTGGGTGGCGGCGGCATCGGGCCGGTCGAAGAGGTTGTCGTGGAGGACTGCTGCTGAAGCATCATCTGGTTTTGGCTCTCATCTCCGAGGCCAAAGAACTGCGTCGACGATGTTGATGCCATATCTCTCTATCTAACACCAGCTTCCCCTCTCTCTCTCTTTCTCTCTCTGTTCGGCAGGCAATCTTTTCCCGGTCGATATCTTTCCTCCGTCCTGCTCTCCTCCTCCTTCAAACCTAGCCCAGCTGAATTATCAAAAAAGCAATCCGATTCAACAAAGAAACCAGCAGGCATGTACTTGAGCTGTTTCTGTGGTTCTTGAACATCTGACCAAGTCATGCAACATACAGATAACACAAATCTAATTAAACCCTCTCGTTTACCCCTTTTTCTTCTCTCTTTTTTTTTTTTTTCTTTTCGGTGGGGTGGTTGTGATGTGAAGGGTTGAGTTTACCTTGAGAGAGAGTGAAGCTTCTGGGTGAGAGAGAATTTGAGACAGCCCACACACACCCACAGAGGCACAGAAAGATCCAAGAGGGTAAATATCAGAAGGAGGTGACAGCTACAATCCGGAGAAGATGAAGAGAGGGAAACAACTGTCGCAGTGGATCTACTGGGGTTGAAGCGAGACGAGACGACCCTATTTTGCTTCTTCTTCTTCTTCTCCTCTCTCTCTCTCTCTCTCTCTCTCTCTCTCTCTCTCTCTCTCTAAGTACTCTGTCTCTCTTTCTCCCTCTAAGCTCAGTCGTTTTGTTCTGGCGAACAGAACGGATCTATCTCTCTGTCTATCTATGAATCTGTTATCAAGGGCTCTTAACAAAAGCTCTCACTGTTGTTCAATCATTTAATGTTGAAGACCACACACGTACACAGACCGAAAGACTCTTCCATGTCTAGCAGATGCTCCTTCTCTCTCTCTCTCTCTCCAGTGTCTGTCCTAAACGCATTTTATTTCGAGAAAAAAAGGAGAAACTCCGTAAAACAAGAAAAGAATGGGGAAATGAGAGAGAGAATTAATTGAGGAGGTTGAGGTTGCCATTCATGCAGCTCTCACGCGGTCGCGGGTGTCGTTATTCGGCGAAGGGTTTGGGTCCACCGACCCCTCTCTCCCTCTCCTCTCTCTCTCTCTCTCTCTCTCTCTCTCTCTCTCTGCTTTGAGTCCTTCCAAAACTTCCTTTCGTCACCCCCGCGCTCGCATATTTTTCTCCTCTTTTTTGACACTCACGATTTATTCAAAATTGTGTATGCGTAACCCGTTTTAATTCTTTGCTCAAATTGACGATTATGCGCTAAGCTAGGACTATGGTGAGCTCTAGCCCTCTTTAAAAAAAATAAAAAAAAATTAGCATATGACTTAAGCAAGAGTTATTTGGCTTGATCGGGGTCTCATATGTGTATTATCATTAGTTATTGCGAACTCATACTCAAAGGTTGCCGATACGTGCATTTGAATGTATTGCATATAAAGGAAAAGATTGTTGGGAAAATTCTCTTCAATGCATTTCTTTTGAAGATCATAAGACAATTAAAGGCTACCAATATGCACATTCGAGTGTGTATTAGAGGTACTACTTGCAAACATATGTAGGATCATGTGCAGACGGTGTCGATAACGGCATCATGTGCATTCTCGTGCGTGTGGGAAGGCCCTTTGTATATTGTGGAGTGTGAACAGGTCATTCGGTGTGAAATGAGTTCGAGCTTACAAGGACTCTGTAGGAGGTGAACAAATTAGTGGATGCAAATACATACATCGAAAATTATCTTGCATATATTTAACAAACTAATGGAAGTGGAAAGAATTTGGATGGACTAATAGAAGGTGAATCAACTACAAGATGTGAGGGCGTCGGTAAGCTTGGATGGACTGGTTTGCAGATGCAAAGCAAAGTGTAGGATGTGAGATTTCAAAGAGTTCGGAAAGACTAGTAAAAAGTGGATAGACTACAATACATGAGAATGTCAATAAACTTGAAGGGGCCTAATTGGGTATGATGAACAAACTGTATGACATGACAGTCGGAAAGTTTGGATGGACCTGATCGTAATAGGCAACAGGCTATGAACAAAGTGAATGGCTCAAATGTGTGATGGTGAGAGTCTATAAATAAGTATTTCACAGCTGATTTTTTTAAGTGTTAGAATCCCATAAAAAGAGAACTAGAAAAGATCAAATAGTTTTTTTTTTTCCTTTTACCAATAAAAACAAAGAATGACAGACTGCTACTGTATATGGAACTTTTTTCTTTAAAAGCTCTATAATGGGAAATTTGCTTGCGATTGAAGGTAGAACTGACAACTATATCTTGGATATGAGTTTGTGTAGGTCATTTGAAGACAAATGTCTATAAATTCAATTCAAGGGGAGAAGTTGAGTTGGGCTAGAAAAGATAAAAATTTAAAACTCTATGTTCTGGCAATCTAGTCTTTATCTTGCTAATCTCCTGTGTAGAAATCGAGTGTAGTGATTATAACTCTAGGAAGGTTGAGTGATTGAAACACGTGAGAAGATTGTTTATGGATGATGAGAAGAATATGGCCAAAATGAGTTTAAGAGAATAATGAGTTTCCGTAATCTTTATCAATTCAAAACTAATAGTTCGGGAATGAGCAACTTAATTACATTAAGAAAATAATACGGTCAAAACGAATTAAGAGAAGAGTGCTAATTAATTGCTAGTTGGACCATGATAATTTCCGGCTAGGGGCAAATCCTCGTTACTATTTTCCAATTGAAAAACAATAAAGTAATTCGAGCTTTTCAAGTCAGAGACAAAGATCGGTTTCGTATTTACCAGTTACAGCCCGAACAAATGTCCAAGTGGCGAATCACATGTCTTGTCCTTACCCTGCATAAAAAGCACAGCAGCATAGGGATGTACGAGTAAGAGCTGGAATTGATACAAACGGCGTAAAAGCAACTTAATTTCGGATAAATATAAATAAATAAATGCCATATGCGTAGGTCTTAAAAAGTTGCGACGGCTGACCTCACTGTTAAATTCAATTACATCTTTTAAAATATAATTTTAATGTATTTCCCATCTTAAAAGCTTCAGTTTCATACCTTATCTTCTGCTAATATAATTGACGTGGCTGTGGTATGTGATTCTGTGCTTTTGTATTGGCTTGTCATGTGGGCATATTCCATCTGCCTTCATCGATCCCTCTCAATCAGCAGGTTCCCAAGAGAAAAAATTCTCTTTTTATGAATCCGATCCGTACAATTCTGAGTCCATTTTTCAAAATGTGGCGAAGCTCAAGGTGAGATTTATCAAATTCCATGGTTCCAACGCATGGGCAACAGGAAAGTGAGCAAAATTAATTTGTATTTATGTCATCCGAATGAAGATGCACTAGGGTTTAAGCTCGCGCTATGTGCACATATACTATGGTCTAGTTATGCACAAAAAAAAAAAAAAGAGAGTAGGTAATCAAGGCGATTATGTGTAGCAAAAAGAAGAAGTTGGTTTTTGCATCGATGACTGGATATTAAATATTGCAAGAGGACAATTAGGAAAAGTTAAAAGTGACATAAATGATACTTCACCCTTAATAAAATAGATGTGTGCAGAGAATGTACAAGATGAACCTAGATTAATAAAGGAGTACTTGCATAATTAAAAGAACGTTGAATACCATTATGGACGAGGATACTTCGCCATATACTCTACATTCAATGGCACTTAAAGAATAAATGGGTTCCGTCTAATTAACTAGACAAACATAAGTTACATTGAATACCAACTAAAAGCTTTCGGTGTGTTACGGCCTCTTTTGTCGGCAATCTATTTTTACAGGCAAGCCATGTATGAATTTATGTAAACTAATATCGTCGATCCATATGAATACATACCACCCTACAATTGGTCCCACTTATCTAAATTCTTGATATACCTCTTTGTAACAATATCTAGAGCTAGAGATCATTGAGGTTAGAGCAAGTCTTAACTTCAAAAGACATCGCCAACTCCGAGCTATATTGCCCTCAATGTCCAGTTGCACTTAAACATAAGTCAATGATTTAAAACTTGGCATACTATACGAACGTTATTGACTCGCTTCCTAATAGTATAAATCTTTGGAAGAAAACGCTTTGAGGCTTTATCCAATGTAACCTTACAAGCCGCTCCCTCCATTATAAGGCTTGTCCTAGTGGCTACTCTTTCAATATGGAAGGGAGGTGGAGAGTTTGAATCTTCACCTTCTTGGGAGTTAAAGTGAGGACAATTTAGTTTCAAGTGTATGTTTCGACTTCCACATTTTGCAATAAGACAAGATAAAAGTCTAAGAGTGAGAGTTAAAGTATGAGTTGAATAATTGACAAAAAAAAAAAAAGGCAATCTGTGTGTATTTACGAAGATTAGTCAAATCGATTGGATGTATGTGAACAAGCCTCATCCGTCGTGTTTCCCTTTCCCACGTTTCTTCATTTGCTCTTCTCGTCCCCATCTCCGAGTCTTTTTAGTTGTGAGAAATTGCAATGGCAGTTGAGATGTAGCTGCTTCTTTACTTTTGTCTCAAACACCATAAGACAAAACTGTTCTAAATTCACAACGGATTTTTTTTTTTAATTTCTCTTTTATGTTAAATAGTGAAGAGCATTGAAGAAAATGGTCACCACGGACTGTTGTGGTGATGGAGACACTAGCATGAAGAGTAAACCCTCTTTTTTGGGCATAGGATCGAAATTCTCGTTACAAGAAAAAACCCTTTTAGCCACGAATTATTATCCACCAAATTCAAATTATGGTTAAAATTTCATTTGTTTGGCGAAAAATAAATATATGAATAATATTTTATTGAAAAAGAACGCTTGTATTACGTTTAAAAATGATTGAATGAAAAATATTTTTGTCGTCTATAAACATATTTAGACATAAATTTGTATCGATAAAATATTTTCCATTAACTAATTATTACACACAATACGACCAATCATTTTTTAGGAAAATATTTTCTATATTATTTATTTTTCACGAAACAAATGCAGTGTAAAAGTAGTTTTATGGCTCCAAAAACAAGGATCACGGCAAATGTTCTACAATTTACAATATGGGTACTCAAGAAAGATATGATATGTGTGGTGAGTTCAAGCTGGTAATAAATAGTCCTCCCTGTTTGCATTAAGTAGATAGCAAATTGAAGCATGCATAGTTACCAAAAATTAACGCAATTTTGTAAATTGCATATTAAATACTAGCTGTGTACACCATATAAATTCCTTATCTATTGACTTGTACCATCCTTTTAAGATCAGTATATATCACTACGACATTATGTTTTGATGACATGCCAGGATCATATGTGGATTAAATTAATGACGCAATAGTTCCGTTAACATCAAGAGAATTTATATTGTGAGTGGCAATTCTTCACTCAACAAGATGAGATTTTAACATGAGAAGAACATCCCTGTGAAAATTAAAATTTGACATCGCCACAACTAATTCGAAGTCAACATGACTTGACATGCTTTCACTAGTTTTTATTTTCAATCAAAAAATTATTTGCAATCATTAGAAACATTTCGATGTGAACAACTAACACAAATATGAGATTTTATGGAACCACTACTAATTATTTAATAGATTGGGACTTTAGCTATAGCCAAAGGCATCAAAATATGTGATTAAGGAGGCAAATAAAAGTCTAGAAGATTTGAACTGAGGTGCTTCTAATTCCAATATCATACGAGATTTTGTTGAAACAATTGCCAATTGTTCTAAAAGTAGAAGAATGAGTGATTTATTATTTAAATATTCTAACAATTAATATGATGGCACCATTCAAATTGTTGGCGTCAAAATCTGCATCCTTTTTAGCTAAGGCATGCAAAGGTTGCATTATCGAATACTATAAGATAACTAATTGGTGAAAGAATCAAACTCGAGATCTCTATTACAGTGTAAACTCAATTTGGGCGTGCATAAAATATTGTTTATAATGAGTCAAGCCACAAAGGAACGGTTGGCACCTAATCCACTATGGCGAGTCATATTGACTGAACTAAACTCGAAATCTTGGTATGAAAAAATTGCTTGACCGTTCCCTAAAGTTTAATCTATACAATTAAGTTTATATAAAGGCCTGGTAGTATTATATAATTTGACCTAAGACTCAGCTTAACTTTGGGTCCCACTTCTTTGCCCGTAAGATTAGGGAATCTCAACGAAATTGCAAAAATGACCCTAAAATCAAAGGGTGACCCTTATATCCTTGCATTTTTTACTCACCTAGAATAACATAATGACTTGAACTCCACGCAAATGCAGATTATTAGAGACCAAAACACATAATAAAACAAAATTTTGAGATTAATGATATGTTTGCTTCGAAAAATGAATAATTTTAATTATTTTTAAATAATCGCTTACATTGCATACAAAAATGTAAAA
Source organism: Eucalyptus grandis (assembly GCF_016545825.1). Classification (NCBI taxonomy): domain Eukaryota; kingdom Viridiplantae; phylum Streptophyta; class Magnoliopsida; order Myrtales; family Myrtaceae; genus Eucalyptus; species Eucalyptus grandis. The sequence goes on along the minus strand of NC_052613.1, from coordinate 43,030,024 downwards.
ACAATCAAGGGTCAAAGCTCGCTTGGTGTAACTGTAGCTAAACCACAATCGTGCTTTTCTTTAACCATCTTGTGCTGTGAAGTATGGGAGTTGTATGCTTGTTAATAAATGTTTAAAACTATAGCAAATGGATTAAAGGTAGGCGAAACGGATTTCAAATGGCTATGAAATGTTGGGAAAATACCTTGTGAAAGTTGCGGTATCCTTTATCACAGTTGAAGCAACTATGACGGAAAAGTTGTACTAACCATATCCTGTTAGTTCTAAAGTGATTAAAAATTTTAAGATTCAAATCATATTTCCAATTCTAAAACGGTACCAACCACTTCTCTAATTCAGAAATCAAGTGCAATTCCCATTCCTCATTCTTTATTCAGATTACTTTTATGTTTTTCTCGTTGTCTCATTCCTCTCAATCGTAGCAGGACCTTAGAGGAATTAATTCCGCATTTTTTGTTACATATTACCTCATCCAAGTTAGAGATATTCTACAAGTCAGAAGTTTTTTTTTTTTTGGTCAAAATAAGATATTCTACAAGTCAGAAGTTTATGAATCTAAAAGTGATTTTTCTCGCAGAAACGAGTCACCATTTGAACTTTGGAGGTGGCGGACTTAAGACCTAAATTTTTTCTTATAAAAAAAAAAGAAAGTGATTCTAGTTAAATTTGCGGACTACCGTAATTTGGGTTTTCTCCTTAATTAGGACCTGTCATAAATGTCGCTTCTTTATTATTAATTACTGTTTTAAAAGCAAAGAGCGTTCGTCCTGTTTCTCGAGAGAGTGTACGCTTCGTTTGGCCAGTCTTTCATCTTTGATAAACACCCCTTCGTTTGGTCGACGTTTTACATCGGATTGCACGAGCTATGTGCCGTCGATTCTTCATTAATGTTCGGAGAATGACTGAATTAGAATTAGATTTGTGTATACTCTTACGCCTCATCTATGGTTGGTGAGCAATGTATATAAATGGAATAAAATTACAAGGAATTTAAATAAGCAAATGTCAGATTTATCAGGAAAAGTTAATTGTCGGCTCGCTAGCTAGCAATCTGCGACCGCCACGAAGAAAGAGAGTTTAACAAGACCACGGAGAAGTACGTAGCGTAATGGGTATGACAATCTCAATTCACTGTAGAAACATCCCAGAAAATTACTAAACCGGCCTCTATTTATAGTGCATCGAAAGCAAGAATCGTTCTAGAAAAATAACTCTAAAATACGAAATAAAAAAATAATTATTATTATTGGTATCTAAGGTCACATGAAAGGATAGAGATCCTCCAATTAGAGGTAAACTTACATGTTAAATTAATTCCATATAGACGAGCCACTCATTATCATGTTAAATATTCAATAGTGCCGAGATATTTATTTTATTCTATTTTCTTTTTCCTTTTTCCTTTTTCCATTTCTCTCTCTCCAACAACCCCAACAACTGTAGAGCCTGTTGTGCCGATACCGCGCCTTTGCCCGCCTGTTGCAGCGGCTGCTAGCCCTCGCCGACGTGCCTCCGGCAGCTCGTACCTACCATCGCCTGCGACAACATCAAATAACCGATTTAACATAAGGAAAAAAAAGAGAAGAGGTTCGCATAGTCTTGCTCGGCACTCGGGCCTCATTGCGACGCATTTCTCCATAAAAATTGATGCCTGCAAGACCAACCAGTAGGTCGTACTTAACTAGTCACGTACGCGATCCGGCCTCCTCCACCATCAAGACGACGTTAAATAATGCGGCGACATACTTTACCTAAATTCTTAGACAACAAGACACTACCTACTTAATATTCCCAACGATTTCCCCTCATTCTTTATCGGATATTAAGGTGGGATTATAATTTTTTAGATCCCGGCCTCGGGGGGACAAGGACAAGGAGAGAATGTTTAAATTAAAGAAAAGTAGAGGGCGACTTGCTTCGAGGGGTGGGTCACCTTTTATCTCTCGAGAAAGGACTTCTCTCTTAGGGTTTTTTTCCCATGGATTCCCGGTGTCCCACGGTGGAGTGACACGAAAGTGATGGGGTAGAGAGAGAGAGAGAGAGAGAGAGAGAGAGCATGGACCTCCTTCTCCACACGAAGGAGTCGTCGGCCCCATCAGAAAGCGAAGCTATCTTTAGTAATCTCAAAACACAACTCCGTCGTTGGTTAGAGGAAACTTCATCCAATTGAATTTTCAATTGATGAGTTGCAAGTTACGAATACTGATCACATACAAAAATGTACGGATTAAAGATTTAGTTGGAAGAACGACAAGGGAGGAAAACATATCGACACGCCATTATTTTCTCGCTGAATAGTTACATTCTTGCTCATCGCTCAATTAGGATAATATCTCGTTCTGAAAACAACTAAAAACTCTTTCCGTTCGATTATATTCCTTGCGTCATAGAGCGATCCACACCCTGAGAGATGGTCGGGCTTTGGATTCCGAATCGTTTGAAACAGCACGAATCCTCGAATTATTACGACCCGATCGTCGATATTATTGATCGAGCGGAGTGTATATAATATGATCTTTTAGCAGGGTCCCATTAGGTCAGCTGCTTGGAATACTTGCCCCTGGCCGGCACGGACAACATAAAAGACAAGCCTTCTCTCTCTTGGTGAGCTGTTCAACATCCGCCCCCAGCAAGTGATATTTCATCTTGTTAGGAAAAAATATTCCCTCTCTCTCTCTCTTCTTTCTCTCTCTCACGAGATTTTATACACCTCTCTGACCCCCCCACGATTATTTTTTTCACATGATAACCTAGTGCATGCACGTCTTAGTATACTATAAAGTCTGTACCATAGAAGCACATGGTCGTTTCCAATTCAACTCGTGCCCGAAAATGTATGTGGGTACGCTAGAACATTAGATTGAAAATGTAGTGAGCTTTATCGAGAGAGATCGATGCTGGCCTTTTTGCGATTTCAGTTATTTGCTTTTTAACCATCTGCCCACCATTCATTTGGTATTATTCCTGATGGATAGACAAAACTTGTAATTCTAAAGAATTTATGAGGCAGCTCTCTTGTTTTTTCCCCCACGCTCATTATGGCCGCTTTCTACTACAAGAAAAGTTCCCTTTATGATATCTGTAGACAGATAGAGGAATCTAAAGGATAGAGTTGGGAGAACCATAATTGGTATGGCTTTTTCATGACCCTGATGACAATGAGGAAAGATAAGCTCTAAATCCGTGTTTAAAACTAGTTAAAAATCAAGAGTCGAAACAAATTCAATCTTGAAAAGTATGGTAAGTAAAGACTCGCTGAGAAAAATCACCGCTTGAAATGTCTAATTTATTTGTTACGAATGATATCGTGGCATGAATTTATGTAATGTAAAGGACACGCGCGGCGCGGCGCGTAGCTCAGTACACACATTTCCTCCCACTTTCATTCTCCTTGTGTCTATCCAACTAGAGGAAGCATTTCCTTGAGCTTTTCATTGCGTTCCATTCAAGGGTAATGAAGTCAAAACCTTATTAATAATTCCAAGGAAACTATGTGACTGAAAGTTTTAATGAACTTTCATTAGCTGACATAAAGTAAGTTAAATCCATAGAGATAATAAGTTTAGGTAGGTGAATAAGTGAAATCTTGACAAGCAGGACATAAGCCAAATAATGCTGTCATAGTGATATTTAGTCCAAAGTCAGGTGGACCGAATATTTTCTCCCGAAAAGATACGCAAAGTGATCTGATGTACTGCGGTTGGCTGAAAATGCCGCCCTTTTGGAAGTAAAAGGTGGGCACGGCGTCATTTTCCTCCTTGTATATTCTAAATGCTAACCAAAGAAAAGTTTAATGAACTTTATGTAAACAGTTCTTCCCTATGTCAAATCAAGAGCTAACTCACCGTAGATTGCATGCATCCGAATTCGAGAGAAAGATCATAGTCGTGAGCTTCTGCCATCTCAATAGTGTCCTCTGTAGTTAAGGGTTGATCAAAGTTCACTAAACTACTCTTATTCTTCGTGACAAATCTTAAACAAAACCCTCAAATCCCTTCTCCCTCCCCTCTCCCCTAATGCCTCCACCTCCGCTCGTCTGCGCAGCGCATTGGCTCGCCGTAGCACTTCATCGGTTGCTCAGAGAGAGAGCGTGTTGGCTAGGGCTGAGGTCAACGGTGGAGGTGACATCGCTGGCGGCGTCAAAGAAAGGGAAGAAACGAAACTGGTGGAAAAGACTTGGAGATAGAGAAATGATCTCGACCATTGACTTGTAGTTACGCTCCGTATAATCCACTTCGAAGAGAACAAATTGAGGACGTCGAGTTAGTCAGAGACGTCAATCCCCAGTTTTCATCCATCGAGCAGCCATCGCCGTAGACAGCAGCGACCCAGTCAAGGGTTCTGGCTTCTTGAGTGGCCATAATGATGAGAGAATCTCTTCTTGTTTTTCATCTTCTTCTTCATTTTTTCTTTTACTTTTCTAATAGATGAAGATCACAATGAACTTCCATGTATGCCCCAACAATCTAGCCATAGACAAGACCTTCGGGACTAGAAGCACACTGTTGCTGCTGCTAAAACTGGGAAGATTTTCTTGTGATTGTTTAGCAAACTGACGAGCTCGGGTTTGAGGGTCCCCCTCCACTTCTGTTCGCCGTGCCCCATATCTTTTGTTGGGTCGTCCGCACGTTAATTGAATCTGCCACCTGTCGTCTTCCCATTCAACAGATCCATTAATTTTTTAATTTTTTAATTTTTTTAATTTTCTGTGTCTCAGATAATCACATACCACCCATTAGAAGTAAGATCCTTCATGGATCTGTATAAGGTATATCTCCTGCGTGAAATATTTTCTACACAAACAGTCATCAGGTAGAAATTATCATCAATGAATTCACTTAACAAAATCAAAACCCGTACACATGTTAGCGTTCAAACCCTGTGTGTAAACACTGTCACATCACAAGAGAGAATCAAATTAAAGTACTTCAAATCCCAAAGCGAATTCCGCCTATTCCTTGGGATACAACCTCATCTTCTTCAAAATTGATTGGTACTTCGCCACACCCAACGATTTACATGTAAGATACATTCCCTTCAATAGACTATTAAACTAATTTAGTGCTAAGATCATGATACATCATCTTGAAAAAAAAAAAAAAAAAAAAAAAGGTAATTTTGCGAAGTGATGTTTATGATTTGGGAAGGACAAATTGAGCCTTATAGTCAAGAGGTTATCAAGACCCTAATCCAATAGGTACATAACTGCGGTTCTTGGACTAAATGTACGTAGGCATACGGATGTATCGACAAAGTTCCGAGTTAGCGACGCTAGACAGAAAATTTGTTTTGGCTAGTACGCCTCAAGAGGTGGGCTTTGCTGGTGACGCACAGTTCGCGCAAGGCGTTGGATGGAGAGGACCATAGTTTCAGAGCTTGAAGGCGGAGGAGAACTCCGATGGACAAAGCGCGTTGTCTGGTTTTAGTTGAATTTCGAGAATTGAAGATCATCTTCCGGGGAACTCACTTTCTATAAAGGTCAGGCGTTGTACAGAAGATCGAATTTGCTTGACCAACTGGAAAAGGAAATGGAAAGAGCAAGTGGCATGAGAAGGAAGGGCCATTTCACTCCAGACCATGTGACCTGAACCTCTTGACGTAAAACCCGGCCGCATGGGACGAACCAGAGCTCCACGAGGGACTGTTGAATTTAGGCAGGGATTTCACATGAATACAAAGAGGGAACACATCGATACGCATGACAAAGAAAACTACGCCAGGTGAGGCAGGTAGCTGCACTAAGTAAATGATCGGTTGAAGAAGCTATACAGACTTGAAGTACTATGTATCATCAAGTGTTAAAAAAGTGATAAAACCAGTACTTCAGTCGACCTCCCGCACGCGCGCGCATTGTGCAACCCGCTCGTATTCGTGTCGTTGCATGGCGTTTTGCGATTTTACGCGAATTGGGTGGACTTTTTCACGGCAGGCAAGACTACAAAAGGGCAGGACAAAGCCCCAAACAACACGACCAAAGACGACGTGATTCGCCTGCTCGATTGCATGTGAGCGATGGCGACCTTCGAGTGGACACGTTATGTGGGTCACCCCTTGTTTATTTATATGATGCAAGATATTCTTTTTCTTTTCAGGGAAGGGTAAAAAAATAATGTGTTAATATTCTTCAAAGCTCATTACCCACCAATAGAATATAAGAGATAATATATATATATATATATATATATATATATATATCTTTCTTTCTTTCTCCTAATTGGTTCCATATACTTTGCCGATTATCTTATGACATAATTTAATATGATGCTGTTGTTCAAGCAGAGGCAGGCAGTGACAAAAAGTACTGAGAAGAGGTACCCCTCTCTCTCTCTCTCTCTCTCTCTCTGAGGGTAATAAATAAAAGGAGGCGAGAAAGATCGTCTGTCAAAGAGAAAGAGAGAGAAACGCATCGAGGGACCTTCCTTTTTGTTGTAGGGTTCCCTCAAGCTGCCGATTTCGTAGCAGTTGGACCATTCCCACATTGCACATCAGTATGTAGAGAGAGAGGGAGAACGAGGGAGAGATTCTTTGTTGACATATGAGAGCAAAAATGACAAGAAACTATCTTTCCATCGTAGGGCTTTTTCATGGGGTGGTAACTTCGCAGCTGTTGCCGTACCATATCCATACGAGAGAGAGAGAGAGAGAGAGAGAGAGAGAGAGATATCACGGGCTATCAATTCTGTAGGAGAGAGAGCGAGACTAGAGGGTGCTGCTACGACACACAAACACGCACCCCAAAAAGAAAAGATTCCCCTACAAAGATGGAGACCTGAGAGCGAGCTGATGCTACAAAATATCTTCAAAAATGGAATTATTGTTGTCATTTTTTTATTATCGTCATCATTACCTATATGACATACCAACTAACTCCTTTTTCGCCTGCCATCCACTTTCTACTTAATCCAGATAACCCCCTCGGTAACTGATAAATTTTGCTTTTTAAGGATCATCCCACCTCATCGGTGTGTCTATCCATGCATGTTTATATATTCAGCAACATATTCGTTTTCTTTTTCTTTTTTTCTGGTTCTTTTTATGCATTTGTTGCGTCGCAAGTAGCTGCGAATCCAGCTCCAGAAACAGTCACATCTTACGCAAACCCAGAAACTCAGCCTTACTGCAGTAACATCTCAGCCCTAAGGCCGGTTGATTTCTTCTTCTATTCTTTCTTTTTTCCCAGAAAAAGATGAACAACCCTTTATTATTTTGTGGTGGAGGAATAAGCCAATTGCTTGGTGCCGGCTATGTCTTACAAACATCATGGAAAGTAGTTCGCGTTAAACTTTTTATATTGTGTCTCCGCTTACTACAAACGCAAGGCGTCAATGATCTTATATGCTCCCTTCTTTTGACTCGAATAGTCATTCAAAGTTACGAGAAGAACCTCCACGTATTTGAGTTCTATTGATAAATGCGATCGGTATCAAGTTGGACCATAACATGGCTCCAATGGCAAAATCGGTTCAGCCTATATATTATTCGCGAGCTCATGATAGTTTGATAGGTTGATAATGTGGGGGTGACGTGCCTGAGAAGGTAACTAACCATTTGTCAGCGATCAATAGGTGGAAAAGGTACATGGTGGTAACAGTCGCATTGCTGCAGGGAGCTCATATGCAGTGATGATGATGTTTAGGCAATAGATGCGAGCTTACGGTGTTATTTAATGTGACAAAGATCCTTTACATTCAGGTGATGAATTTACATCTTGAATTGGTTCCCTTTTTATTGAATGACACATCCATGTTTATGCTTTTGGTGGCTGACATAGAACCAATCCACGTTATTTATGTTCTTCGGTCTTCTACCTTCTCCATCAATGACAAAATCCTCCTGCAACCAGGCCTTTGCCGCCAAACACTGTTTGCCACCATGGCGAGGCAAGAGCTAACAAGAGAACCAACACCGACAACACCTTTGCTAGAGAGAGAGAGAGAGAGAGAGAGAGAGAGTAGAACAAGGAAATGAATTCACTGTGATATTCATATACATGCATGAGTTGTGTTAAAAAAAAGTCCAGTATCCAAGGATTTACGTGGTGTACAGTATTTAATATATCATAATTGGGTCATGACTCATTGATTTAAGTTTTCAATTGAATGCAAGTCTAACTAGATATGTTGACACATTCAGATTTAGGCTTTCTCTTAGCAATCTCATTAAGTAAAGTTATTGAATTTCTACTACGTACTCCCAACCACTCCTAATGTATATAAGTGGTTGGGGAATGTCTCAAAGGAGGAATCTGACTAATGTGGTCCTAGTAGTAGCCTTCATAGTTCAATCTAGAGAAAGGGACTCGAGATGAAGGTGAACATTAGGGATTCAAATTGAGACATATTGATATAGAAGGATATTTATTAAGGAGGGGTGGGTTTAACACTAAGTTCACGCTAGGTAGGAAGATTGTCGAGAAGCACATGTAAATTATATTAGAAAAACTCCTATATTGGAGAATCAACGAAATGTATAGGGGTTAATATATCTTTGTTGGCCCATAACTTGTTGGCTTAAGCCTTTAAGCAAAAGTGAATACAATTAGATATGTTGACGGGTTCAAACTTAAACTCCCTCTTGACAATCTTCTTGATTGAATGTATCGGACTTCTACTGTGAACTTCTAACTTTTAAATTGGCTTGTTCCAAGTCCCTTCCTAAACTAGTTAGAGTTCTTCTTTATGTTATAATAATTTAGTAAATTATTACAAAAAAAATGCACGCGTCTTCAAATATTTCTGCGAGTCAATTGCTATGCAGGTTATTAAAAAACCCTGAGTTCCCGTGTATGTGACTCTTAATGATGCATCAAAAGGAGTTCCATATCTCATGAAGTTTCTTTCTAAAAGAATGATAGCAAATTACACAACAGACGTGATTACTAAAATGAAAAGGATATAGGCAACAATAATTAACATCATAAGTAACTTCATAGAATATGAGACTATATTAGGCCAAGTGAGAGAAAGTAAGAATTGCATGGCCAAAAAAGATTGATGTGTCTCATTTGATAAATAAATGTAGAACATTCAATATGATACTTCTTACATCTCCTAGTGTCAGTACGCCTATTGAATGAGCTCAAGTGGTCCCCGACTTGGCTATTCAGAAAGTACAACATCTACATTTGGATTTATCTTGAGATTCATGAAAGTGCATTGACATTACATATAGAAGTAGTCATAATGTTTCAAAACAAACGGATTTCAGGCATTGGCAGGTTCTTGTTCTCATATGTTCAATAAATTGAAGGTGGGTAACTTGAAACAATTCATTCCAAGTGTAAGTGTAGCTACAAGTCTTTCATCGACCGAAAAAGAACTCCCAGATCTTTCACCTCTTAATTTATGACCTTATCAATCCTAAAAAACAATATTCTTTTCCTTCTACAAATGAGTTTAGACAGCATTTTACGAATATTGAAAAGTTTAAAGATCTAGAGGAAGTATTTTGGGCATGAGATTGGGAGTATTTTAAATAGGCTTCCTGTCTTGTTCGGGAGAGCACCCGGAACGCTTGAGGTTCTTGGATCTTATCATTCCACTAAGGTTGAGAGTAGTTCACTTATCAATTCGACATAAGGTTGAGAAGAGGAGAACCATCGTGCCGAAGTGCATGGATTTATGTAGACCTCAGAAGCGCTTTCCCTTTTATCAAACCTTGGTCAGGCGAAGGCATATTTGACGATGGACACATGCGGTTAAACTTCTACTAGTCCCAATCTGTCACCACCGTCACAGATGCAGAATGTCGTACTCTGTAAATGTCCATGTACAGTTGATGCCTTCGAATCAGTTATATCCTTTATTGACCAGAAAGATTTATTGCGTCATCTGACAGAATCTGCAAACGGAAATAGGCCTAAGACCTTGATTTGACACATCAAAGGCTTAAGCCGGTCAAAGAAATGAACTGATGAGAGATCCGATTGATACCAAACAGCAAACTGATTTCTGAGAGATCCGACTGAAAGCGCTAACACACCAACGATACCATTTGAGAAGAGTAATGCCTGTCGATATTCACTTCTATCACTATACTGAAGTCCGAGAGAAGTCAACATCAAAAGCTCGACAGACAGACGATCACTTCATAAAGATTCCTGCCAACATTCACTTCTATCAGAGCCCAATTTGGGCCCCTAATATAGATGCTAGTCAACATTTAAATATTACATACAAATCTCCCTCCTGCTCTCGAGTAAATCCTAAAATATACAAACTTACTGTCATAACACCGGTGTTATTGGGAGATAACCAGGAAAGTAAAATGGCATATGCCCCCACTATAACCCAGAAATATGAAAGGGAATTGCCAAGACGATTCTGACAACATGAACTTCTGTCGACCTATTTGTTTTCTAACGAACTAACCTCTAGCGAAGCAAAAGTGCAGACAGTATCTCCCCCATTGTCTTCTCAGATGTATCCTTCTCAGTATCAACCTCAAGACCAGACTCCAGAACAGCAGCATCCAGAACCAGCTTCCTTTTCGCAATCTCATAAACATTCTCATCGACCGTTCCCTTGGTCACTAACCTGAAAAGAATTTGGTTCAATATCTTAATATAACAAAAGCTCACATGTGCAATCACAAAAACAAGTAAAGCGATGAGTAGGATATTAAAAAAAATGTTCTCAGAAGCGGAGGCACTGGCACTGCACCTATATATAGTCACTGGCTTTGTTTGGCCAATTCGGTGACAGCGATCCTCTGCCTGTCGGTCAATTTGTGGGTTGAAATCCATGTCATGGATGACAACCGTGTCAGCTCCGGTCAAATTCAAACCCTGTCCTCCAGCTCTCGTCGAAAGCAAGCAAGCAAATATGGAAGTATCATTATTGAAAGTGTCAACTATGCTTTGTCTGTCCGTCACCTGGGTACTGGCAGTTTTATACACAAATTAACAAAGTGCTTTTACAGAGCATGCATGAACATTAAACCACACTTTATAATGAAGCAATGAGCTAAAACAAAATGACAATCCAGGAAGCACTGCTGGATTTTAGAAGATGTAAGCATTAATCCAATTGCTTCATTGGACAAGGAGATCCAAAAGGGGGGAAAACTGAAGACATGCTTGAGAAATAACCATTATGAGAACAGCTTCAAAGAACAGAGACCTTGAGAAATTCCTGCATTCAATGGGATGACATACTAACCCAACAAAGAGAGATAGTAAGCTGAACACGGCCAATAGAACATATTACTCAGAAACATGAAACTCCCTCCCAAGATCACGCATTTACTAGGGCAAACACAATAGAGGATCAAGGAGATAAAATCATTTCCTGCTTGGAGCATAGTATTACCCAAATTTGCTTATTGAATTTTCACCATTCAGTTAGTAGGAGCAAGCAAACAAGAAAGATAGCAGGCAATCAATGAATGCAGAAGAACAAGAGAGAGAAATAAATCAGACAGGAGTACCTTCCATCAAGACGTCTGTACGTAACCCCTATAAGTTCCAATATCCATTCTAAGATATCAAGCATTGAGGTCCACTGGCTAAATATCAGGACGCGATGACCATCTTTATGGAGTGCAGGAAGAAGTTCAGCCAGTGCCTGTAATGTAGCTAATCCATCTGATTACAAGTGGATTGGATCAAATTAAACTTGATATGATATAAGACGAAAACATACACGGCACTTAGCGGAAAGCATGGCATGTTCCTCAGATAGAACCCCATCGATACCATAACAAAGTAAAAGCTGCACAAATATAGTTATGGCACCTATCAGTGTAAAAAGTTAAAAGGCACAATAAATCGTCAGTACAAAGTTTGAGGTAAATTAAACTTTCACTGATCAAATAGGTAAAAAAAGTGCTGATGCAAATCAAGTATTAGACTGCTCCCATTCAAAATTTCACTTTGCTGGCAATGAGACAAGCAGAAAGAAGATGCTTAATATGCCGGATGTCCATCAATAAGTTTTGAAAAACAGAACACTAGTCTTACTGTGACACTTGAAAGTATAGCCAATAAACATACTGTGCATCACTCAAAAAAGCAGTTAAATTACAGAAAATCAGCTGGCCAAAAAAAGGCATGGTTAATCAGATGCATCACTGTCTAATATGGTTACCATCATCTTTATCATCTCCCTGATGCCAGATAATAGGCGGGAATAAAATATTATCAACAGTCACTTGCAATAAAGTTGTGTACTAGTCATGCAGACAGTAGATAAGCTGTTGAGACAAGAGTTCCTTGGTGCTTCTATCAAGTGCCACTGAAGAGCTTTCTTTAAGCATAATGGGCCCAAGACTACGGTAAACTATGAAGCTCATCTATTCCTCAGTAATACTTGATGATGGCCAACAAAGGGTTTCCATAAAGGGTCCAAATCAGTATATTTAGCTCAAATATAGTACACGTAACTGAGGATCAGAAGTTGCACTACAGATTGCTTGTGCCCCTGCCATCCAGGTAAGTTATTGACAAGGCTGAAGTAGAAACTTGACATACTAAGTTCAATAAGCAAGTATCTAGTTTAATGGAAAGTACAGGCTTATCTGCAACATCTTCTGAATAATGTAAGTGTTCTGCTCAAATAAAACGGAAGGACAACAAGCAGCAATCAATAAGAGCAATTATACAAGAGAGTATAATCCATCCCAATTATATGAATGACTTCATTATAGATATGTAGTTTATGCCACTAAGAAATACCTGATGAATAGAGAAATCACTATACTTCTTCATTTCATCTATTACTCTTTCCAAACCACATTCAAACCCAAAGGCACCCTTGTGATATAACTTCTTAGCGAGACGAACAATATCACCATCATCATAAAGGCGCCTCACTAGCAAAGGATGATTTGCAATCTGGATCAAATTTTAGCAAGAAAAAACACTTTTCAGTCATGAGATCCTTAGAACATCTGTGTTTAGGAAACATCGCAAATATGATGCAGCACCTTCCGAAACTGGACAAAGTAGTTAGAAATTTGACGTTTTGGTAGAATTTTGTTGACATTGCTCAGGCAATCTCCTGAAAATTTTTCCAAACGAGCTCCTGAGGCCGCACGATACTCCTCAATAGCTTCTATATAAGCCTCCTCCTGTTGCTGATCCATTGCCACAAACTCAACCTATGCAAGAGTTAAACACTGAGACCCTCTAGAATGAAGCATTAGCTTTGTTAAAAAAAGAAAAAAAAATTAAAAAAAAAAGAAGGAAAAAAAATTAAAAAAAACAACAAAAGTGAAACTGGCCTAGACTCAGAGAGAGAGAGAGAGAGAGAGAGAGAGAGAGAGAGTTGAACCTATTTAAAACTATTATCTGCTAGGGATGAGCAACAAAATCCATACCTTTTGTATCTTAGGAACAAGTTGCCGCATAACATCAGATTTTAAACGTCTCAAGATAAATGGTCCTAGAATGGACTTCATACGACTGACTAAGGCTCGGTCCTCAGCAGTTAAAAGTTTTTTCAAGTCCACATCTTCAGTTGCAAAAAGATCAGGCATCATAAATTCCAACAGTGACCACAATTCCTACAAAGAAACCCAAGGGAGTCAGGACAAAGTACATTACACAACCTACATCTAATCAAACTACATTACTTCTAGCACAGAGCAATTACATCTTATTTTATTTTATTTACCAAACGTCATTGCAAAGCTATAAGTAGGTTATTGGGGTCGTCTCGGCCTAGTTTGGCTCATGACTACCATGGGCATATGGCTTTTCAGTTGTGCTTTTCCTTAATGACTTTCCCTCATTCTCTCTTACCCATGCAATAAACTCAATACGGTTGCCATAAGAAAATTTATACTTTTCAGCAATTCTTCCGATTAAAGGTAAAATATCTATAAGAAAACAGAGAGAGAGAGAGATAGAGAGAGAGAGAGAGCACAAAGAGCATTATTTAACCGTCGCATAGAGGTTTGACTGCTGAAAATATTAAAAAGAGCACCAAAATGTTTTCACTCATTATTAGAATCTTCAAAGAAGGTCGTGAAGTGTAACCCATTCTTTCATGGCTCTTTTCACATCCCTTTTGTTGATTAACTTGTCTGCCAGTTCAACTAATGAAAATATACGGGCTTCAAATTGTATCACAAGAAGTTCTTCCACAGAGAAATCAACAGCCAGAGAGACACAGAAACTTAAAACAAGTATCTATTAACTTTTCAGGCATATATATAATTCAGGAAATTGAATTAAGAGAAAATTATCATTAAGCATACATGTAAATCGTTTTGTAGGGGTGTCCCTGTCAACATTAGACGCTGATTCGCGTTTCGTGCAACAGACATTAAGTTTTTCCATCTGTAACTGGTTTTATCCTTCAGTGCATGGGCTTCATCCATCAAGACGCAGCTCCACCGCCATCGTCTAAAAATTTTGCGATCATCTTTCTGCTGAACGCTGTGATCATTATCAACAATCAGTAATGGACATCTGTCAAGTGGGTAGCAGACAGCCTAAGACTAAGATATCAAACCTGTGACGTTCAAAAAGAGAGTAACACACAAGAAGCACATTGAACGGAGGAGGTAATCCTGCTTTCGACAGTGAGGTCAACTGTTTTGAGTAGATTGACCGGTTAGCACCATGATATTGGAGTACTGAAAATGAAGGACACCACCTTTTGAGTTCCCTTTCCCAATTCTCCAAGAGAGAAGCCGGGCATACAACCAAGTGCGGACCCGGATCATTATTCAAGTGTTTCAGCAATGTTAAGTATGTTATGGCCTGTAAAGCAGCCAAAAAAGGAGTTATATAATAGTCTGTGAAGAAAAATGTAGCACAATCTTCAAATATAGTGCAAAAGCATAGCAAAATATACTATTAGGAAAAAAGGAGACAAAAGTGATTACCTGAATGGTCTTCCCAAGACCCATCTCATCCGCTAGGATGGCTGCATGGAGTACAAAGATGCACCATTAGCTAGGATGTATCTATTTTAGCACCCCCTGCCCCTCTGCAGAGAAAGGGGAAGAAGTACTAAGCTGACAATACACAATAAACTCTCAAAAAGTGATTGACAACATGAAATAGAGAGAGAATAGCATGATGCCGTCTGCATTACCAATCATTAGACCTACTCTTTCCTAGGACGTACACAAAACTGGTGTACTAAAAGTGACGTCAGGAGCATTAAGAAAGAGACAAAATATTACTGTTATTGTGTTGCTCGAGTTATTGTAGTAAATTTTTTAATTGTGTTTTAGAGTCCTTTGTGTCTTTATTTAACTTAAGACAAATGTCTAACAAATATTATTGTTCTCGTGCTGTTCGAGTCAATATAGTAGGTTTTTTGTTTTAGAGTCCTTTTGGGTCTAACTTAAGTTTTAAGAGTGCTAGGCGTACTAGTTTTACTTTCCTAAGAAGTGTTCCTTTGATTTTAAGGATCTTTATGTCTATTATTAGTCTTAAAGGGCCCTTTTCAGATTAGATAGTCTTCTCATAACAAATGAGGTTTCCTTTAAGAAAGTTGTTCTCTTTTCCTTGGCCTTGACATCCAAAAGAACATCATTTTAAATTGCTGTTCCTTTTGACTTGTTTTTGTTTTGATTCTTCTGGTGTAATCTTGGATATCTATATATCCAGAATCACGCAAAACGAGTCAGTAACCAAAGCCAAAAACCCTTCATAAATAGGTCATTTCAGTAATGAGCAAACTGACTAAACATGTTTTTTTTCCCTCAAACACTCTTTCTAGTCAAATGGCATATTTAATTTGCTTTCCATGACCCACAGAACATCTTTTTTACATAAGTCTCTCCTCATTAAATCATACAAACTATTTAGTTCTATCAAACAACATTTAATCAGTAAGTTCTATATTCAAGGTCCTCTATAAAGCTTTACTGGTAGATCCTTAGGCCTCTCTTTCCTCTTTTCACCTTGGATTTTTTTTATCCTGATGGAGCAACTTGATGTCATCATTTCATGATATACCACCTCAAAAGAGTTTCCCCATCCTGGATATAGCAACAAAAGGGCTCGTTTGGGTCAAAAGAACATTTCAGTCTTCTTTTCCACAGAAAATGAAAAGGAAAACTGTTCTTGGTTATCCATTTTGTTGAAGACATGTTTGCTAAGAGAAAATGAAAATCCTCTTTATGAAAGAAAAGTAAAAGTGTATTATATCCAATTAAAAATAAAAGAGTTTCTTTCTTTGTTTATTCAAATCCACTTGATTTCATTTGAATGAACACAATGACAACAAGAGGAAGCTACTCATTGTTTGTACCAGTTTATGTATTTCCGTTTGAAAACCACAACCTCTGAAATGAAAATGAACACAGAAAATTTTATTTTCAGAAACCAAATAGGATTTAATTGTAAGTTGATGCATCATCTGTGTCATCCTTCTCACTTAGACATCCAAGCATCCTCATCTTTTCTAAACAATGAGTTTTTGTCGTCTATTACTTTTTAAAGAATATCTTTATACATCATAGAAGAAATTTGTGGTATACCCTTTATTTGCACATGACCCTCTATAAAAGTTGTATTTTATATGCTCTTCTCGGTACCTAGTAGAACACAAAATTTTAAACTTTAGAGTTCCTGCATGCTTCAAGCTCCAAGTATACTCCAAGCTTGATCTCATCCACAATGAATGTATCCTCCCCTGAAGGCACACATCAAGGGACAGCACCAAGCTATCCAGTACTAAGGGAAAACTGTTAGGGTTTTAATGCTGAACGTAAACAAAGGACACTGCTGTAGAGACTTCCTAATTCATCCCTTCATTTCCAATTAATAAAGCAACAACATGATGCATATGGTATATCCTAGATGTTGCAACTATAGCACTTTCTACTCCACAGTCATCCACCCAAAGAAATTCTCTGGGGATTGCCCCAAATGCATTGACAAGATCTATAATTACCACTCTCTAAATCTTTTCTGTCAACATCCTCAAAGGACAAATAATACTTTTAAACAATCCTGCCCACCTAAAAGCAAGTGGGTTCTCTAAAATTTAAAAGGTATCACTCTTCCACAGAAACTAGTGATGCTGTCAAGTAGCAATCTCCTGTTATAAAATAAATAACTGATATGACAACTTCAACCAGAACCCACAAGCTCGTGGAATTACCATAGTGAAACTTTTCAACTGAGCATTTTTCATCATTTTCATTAATCTTATTTTCTCGGAGAAATTGCAGAACTATATCTGAATTTTCAATGTGAGAATAAAAAGAGGAAACTCTCTAGAACAAAATGGCAATAATGTCATAACTCTTTTCTCAGCCATATCTAGGAACATCACTCATTCTTTCAAGTTACCAGACAGTTAATATTCTAAACTTAGCACGTGGAATATTGTTTTCTGCCTACTCGTTCCCACAAACAAACAGCAGTATTAGGCAGCATGTCCAGAAGCACAATCAAAGACCACAGAAGTCACGAGAATCAAAAGTTAACAGGCCATGGAGATAGGGTTGGTAGTGCCACTCCATTCCAGGCACTTGATCTTAATGCGAGTCTCATTGTCCCCTTTCCCCATCTCATCAAGCAAATAAAGAGAAATAATTTGCTGCTCTGCTAGACAGAAAGCTTTTCTTGTGGCTGTTTCTAGTCTAACAAATAGAGTAGGAATATAAAGCATATTAGAAACGTGAGCTAAGTTCTCGACGATAGTTAAATTAAAAACAAGTATTCATTTGGTTTAGGTCCTAAATGAAACCACCTGTGGCATCTAGAAAGAAGGTTGAAAAGATTCACATTACCTCCTCCTACGCCCTTCCGATGCAACAAAAGAAGAAAGTTGACACCAACAAGCTGATAAGGCTTCAGAACAGGCTGAAAATCTGTATCATCAGCACCACATGCTGCATCAACATCATCCTGCAAAGTCAATGTCAAAGGGAAACTCGATGAACAGACGTGCTCAAAATATGTCTATATTCTCAGGTTCCCAAAGGACCGTTACTGCAGATAATTGAAAACCACAATTAAATAATGGAATGACAATTTTTAAGGAAACCCAACCATATCAACCTTTGTAATTCATCCACATGACATCAATCGACTGAACCAGAGTATCCCATCATCTCTCTATGCATAATGCAAGGCTAAAGGAAAAGGACTACGAATTGAAAACAACTTTCAGACCCATATTAATGTAAAAGTTTCGTGCTTGGTCATCTACTACTCATGAGAGAAATTAACTCTCTGTACACAAGATCTAGAAGAAGTGAACTTAGTTGCTCCTAGACTACAAAAAGTTCTCTGTGTTGTTATAGCATCAAGTTTTCTGGTTAGGTAATTCTAAGAAGAAGCACAATCTTAGTTGATGCACGGCTCATACAACGCAGCTTCAAAAGATAACTCGGCACGAAAATCTAAAAAATTGGCTCGAGTCACAGTTTCAAGGACAGCAGATTGTGAACAAGTAATTTCAAGGAATAATTGAATTAAGTTTCAGCAGATTCTACTCATTAACGACCAATCCAGGCTACTACAGAGCTCCATAAACTATTTAATCACTGGCCCAGCACAATAACGGCTGATAATATATATAAAAGATACAGGTTCCCAACGTAACAAGCACGTCTAGAAGTGAAAAAGGAAGAAGAAAAAGAAGGTTCAACACAGCCCAGAAAAATCCTAGATTTCACCTAATCATAAACCAAGGTTCTTTAAGTCACTTAAACAATTGCTTCCGCCCACAGCTACAAAACCACATTAGCCCCGCCAAAAACCAAAACAAATTTAGAAACCAACTTAATCGACACTGACAGTATCCTCGTCCCCCAAGCTTCCATCACATCGTAAAACTCCAACCTTGGGCAAACACTAGTAAGGAGCGAAAATGCCGAGCAACCAAAAGTCCTAAACTTAATTCATAGGATGGAAAGGAAAAATGCAAAGAGAACCTGAGTGACAATCCGATTAGAGGAAGCTTCCACTTCGGAGTAGTGCTCGCATGAAGCGACGGAAGAGCCATAAAGCGCCTTCTTCAAATCCGTAGAAATTTTGGCGCATTTCTGCAGAGCCTTCCCCACCACATCATCATCCTCCACCTCATCCTCTTCCGCCCCCAGTCCCTCCCCCTCAACCTCCTCCTCCTTCTCGTCCTCTGCAGAGCTTATATCGTAGACATCGACCAAATCCCCATCGCTCTCCACCTTACTACCCCGTTCCCGCCTCCTCCTCCTCCTCCTCATCGTCGTCGTCGTCGACTACAAACCGGCGGCCACGGCTCGCCGGCGCCGGCGCGACGGGGCCGGCCAGCTCGGCATCGTCGTCCTCCAAGTCATCGGAGCCGCCGCCGGCCTCGACGGGATCGCCGATTCCTCGGCCGGAAGTGCTCGGGGAGCGGGGCCGGCCCGATTTGCCGCGGCGGAAGGCGAAGGACTCGATGGGGGCGGCGGGGGCGACGGGGGCCTCCTGAGGGCGCGAGAGGGCTTGAAGGAGCTGGACAGGTCGCCCCAGTCCTCCTCCGTGAGCTCGTCCAGTGCGCGCTTCATCTCCGTCGCATGGCCGATCTCCCGGCGACGGCGACCGGCGGCGGAGGAAGGCGGTGCCGCGAGAAAACCCTAGACTGGGACTGGGAGGGGAGAGGAGGGGATTTCAATGTCGCCGAGGAGAAGGAAGGGACGCCATTCGTCCGGAGACCGAAGGGATTTTATAGCAAGGTCGGTCGGAACGAAAAAGGGAGGGGCTTCCCAAACGAATGGGACCTGCCCGGGTCTACGAAAGCATTATTCTCGTTTTTCATCTTTTTTCTTGTTGTCGAATCTTTAGCAGAAATAGACGGATTTAAAAAAAAAAGAAAAATAGAGAAATACCGAGCCTTCCTTGATTTCGCTTGAATAACGGCAGGAATAATCGTCCTATTTCCATTCTTTATTTCTAGAATAGAAATTTGTTTGATGATACAATCTTTTTTTTATTATTAATTTTTGCAACAAAATTTTAATCTCAAAATAGATCCGGAACAAAAATGATAAGTAAAAACTTTTCACTTCTTTATTTCGAACATAAATGAAATTATTAAAACTCTTCTTATTACTCATCATTTATACTAGTTGCCCATCTACCCACTATCTTCTACTCATCATCTACCACCATCGGTTGCCACTAGCCAATGCCTCCGCTGCCCCCCTCTCAAGATAAAGAAATTTAATTCTATTTCGAAAACAGAAATTTTGCGTCGTTATCAAACACGTATTTTCTTAAACTCATTCTAATAGGAATAGAAAAATCTATTTATATTTTGAAAATCAATTTCTTATCAAAATGATTATCATTTGCGCCCTTAGAAATTATGAACTAAATTTTAAATAAGTTATGAAAATATTTATATCACAATGTTTAGGTCAACTTTGATTTATTTTGAAAAATCTCGCTTATTAAACATCAAATTATATAAAGCCGTCTTTCTTGCCTAAACTAAGGGTTATATGTGAAGCAAATTTTATTAGGTGCCTTATCATACAAATATTTGTCGATTTTGAAAGCTTTTAGGTATTTGAAATTTGATTATATGTGAGCGGATAAATTTGAATACAGAGTAAAAGTTCTTAACTGGCCTAAGCAATTGAGGAAATGTTATGGTGAAAAGGGAGAAAAAAAAATTATATTGAAGGTGATTAGGGGAAAGAGAGAGTAGCGCTCAGAATTCACACTTGTTCTGGTTCATTAAACGGTCAACTATACCATTTGACCAAATACGAGATGAATAACTTTAGATACAATGAGAGGCCAACTTAATACGAGACTAAAGCCCAATTGAAAATTGGGCTTTGGCCTTCTCCATTTCTGGCCCAATTAGACATCTCTGGAATCTAAAAGACTCTAACCATAGGCCCTGGATTGGGCTTTGGATTCTCTCTTTAGTCCGACCCTAAGAGAAATGAAGGGAGAATAAAATATTTCTTCTTGTTTGGGCAACCAAAAAGAGTGAAGAAAGACGCGTTTGGAACATTTCGTTTAAAATTGTTAAAAAACAGAAATAGAAAAAAGTGTTTATGTTCCTAGAACAATTTTTGAACAAAAACGTATTTGGTAAACTTGTTTTGGGAATAAAAATTTAACAAAACACGTTTAATAAATTTGTATAATTTTTTTATTTTTCTATTTTCTTTCTTATTTTTCTTATTTTCTTTTTTTTTCCTTTTTTTCTTTTTTTTTTTTTCCTTTTTTTCTTTTTTCTTCTTTTGGTCGGGCCGCCGGCCCCCAACGAGCCGAGCCTCGCCATAGCCGGGCGAGGCTTGGCCTCGCCTTAGCTAGGCGAGCTTGAGCTTGCCCAGATCCGTGAGGCCGAACTCGCCCGGCGGGCGAGGCTCGGCCGCCGGCCGCTAGGCGAGCTCGGCACGAGGTCAGACTCGCCGAGGGCCGGCGACGCTCCGGCAAAGTTGCCGGCCCTCGACGGCTAGTCGCCGACCCTAGCCGAGGCCGACAATCGGCCAAAGAAAAAAAGAAAGAAAAAAAGAGAGAAGAAAAGAAGAAGAAAAAAGAAAGTGTTTCTAAATTTTGTTCCGAAACAAGAAACAACTTTTTTTTTTTTTTTTTTTATTTCCTGTTTCGTTTCAAATGTAGATGTGTTTACGGGAACAAAAAGTTGTTTAAAAACAAAAAAAAGAAACGAAAACAAACGCGGCCAAAATAGATAAAAGGGACCATTTATGCACATGTTTTCATTTTTTGTTTGTTTACTTAATTCTCAAGGCCCGATTCCATTAAAAAAAAAAAAACCAACCGTTGGTAAAAAAATTCCTTGAACTTTAGAATATGTGATGAGGACCCTTGAACGTGATTTTTTGCATAAAAATATCCATTATTGGTATCGCTGGTAAGTGGTCCTTTAAATGCCAAAATGGCGTCTGACATGGCATACCATTGTAAGAAAATACTAAACTATCAGTTAATTTTAGGTCACATGAAATTATCACGTTTTGATGGAGAATAAAGCAATCTTTTCCAGTCAAAGGAAAAATAATATAAAATAAAATCAGTTGCTCAACAACGTAGTACATTTTGTCACCTTAAGACATTTTACTTTTTAATGAAAAAAAAAATTAAGGTTTTCATTGGATGCTTTACTAATAGAAGAAAAAGTACAAGTTGCTCTCTCCACCATTGATTTGGTGGTATTGTAACTACCCACTTTTATATCAGCCATCACATTATGGCGCATAAGTCTGGTTATGAACAATCTCCTCTCCCTTACATTAGTATTAGATCTAGATAGAGGTATACCGAATTCGATTCTTCATAATATTCAGTCATCGATATATGGGCCTTCTTATTTTCTTTTGTATTTTACTCATCTCTCTAACTCCTCTCTAACCACATTTATCTAACCACATTTATCAGGTGTGCACAAGATATCGTCATCTCATCGGATTTTTTTTTCTTGGAATAAACCAACCAATGGGCATATTACTTCAAATCCAAACACATGGTTCAAGGTACACAAACAAGGTTTTTACAAAATACAAGGAGTATCATTCAATCGTTGTAGCTCCACAATAGATCGATATAGAAGGTTAAGTTGAATCGTACTCTGTCAAAGCAAGCTCTTAAGTGGCTTTGCATTCAAAATTCAAAATATATGGGGTCGGGACATGATTGTTTAAAGTCAACCTCTTAATCAAAGTCATTAACTTCTAGAAATGGCACAACCCACACTAGACCTCAGCACAGGCCTCCATGTTGTTTGCCTGCAATGTGGTTGGGGTTTCTTGGTCATACCCAGTGAGTGCTAATGACAGTTCACGACCATATTCCACATAGAAAAAAGGAAAAAAGTACAGAGAGAGAGAGAGAGAGAGAGAGAGAGACTAGGGCTGCAATCTCTTTCGTTCGTGTGGTCGGGGCTGAACTTAAGCACTTCGCGATGCAGAGAGTCGTGAAGGTTTTTTCACTGGGAGGTAAAAAGCGTTAGTCTCCCCCACTAGCTCCTCATCATTTCTCGAGGAGAATTCAAAGCGAGTCTCCCTTCTTTCTTATAATTAGAGAGAGAGTGAGAGGGGGAGGAAGGAGAGAGCAGCATCTCTCTGCGTGCCCTCCCTGAGCCCCACCCACTAGACTCGGCAACTTCATTCACTTCACGGCTCGAGTCTCCTTTTGACCCTTTTGTCTCGTTGCAATCGTCCCCCCTTCTGCGTCATCCCCGCTTCTAGAAAACCGTTCTTTTACAACCAGAAGCTCCCCCATAAAAAAGAGCACTGAAACGGGACAACCTGAGTGGCCACCTTGAATGCCATTGAGCAATTGGGGGATCATTCTTTCCATCATCCCTAGGGCTGGCGACGATTGGCTTTTCTCCTGTTGTTGCTTCGTTACCGAATCTTGTTCAAATTATCGGCCATTTTAACATGTGATGCATGGCATCTTTTGTACACCTCCTAGAGTGGTTAGAAAAAAACCAGTTAATTTTTTTCTTTATGACCCATTATAATGAAGCACAATTTTTAATGGAAAAAAAAATGAAAGTTTGATGAGTTAAGTACACAAGAAGTTCATTTCGAAGTTTGATTTATTTTCATCCGGAGCTATTCTCGACGTCATATCGGTATTAAATTTGGCATGTACATAACTTCAATAGCAGCATTTAGCTTATGACTTAATACCCGACATCATATTATTAGGCCATAGAATTCAAAGTAAATCGTGTAAATAGTTATTATATAATAGTCATATATGAAGGCTGTATTTGCAATCTCAAGATTCCAACTCAAGGTGACTAGAGATGAAATATATTTGTAAAATATGGAAGTTGGTTTACTGCCTCCAACTTTTTATTGTACAAGAGAGTTAGGTCAGAGGGTGAAAACAAGCCAATACCTACTACAACGTTGCCACAATTAACTACTCAGAGCTTGAGTTTCAAAGTTACCATCACTCCTGTGTCCAATTTGATAACAAAGTACATAGTGAGCTTATTGATTGCATATGTCCTCTAAGGAATCGACTAATTCAAAGCTGTTATTCTATATGCATGCGAGACTCTTTCACCTATATAGAACCCCTCGATATGGCGGCGTCCAGTAGTCGGACCCCGTGTTCTCACGGTAGACTTGAGGTGTGCACGAGACCGGGACTAAGCAAAGCCCTCTGCTTTTGAGATCGACCCTAAAATCTCCCATCTCTTTCCTATCCAACGCTCCCCATGGATCCTGCAAATATTTAGGGTTTCATCACTAAAATGGCAGGTGCGAAGCATGTAAGTCCATATCACATAATGTTTCACAAACAGAGTTACTAGAGAAGCATATGGACTTTATTCACCTTGTGGGGATTCGTCTTCAAATAGGGGTTGCTCACTAGTAGCTGCAAAGGGAAGGGGTTGACACTATTAACAACGCTAATAATCACTCTCGATTTGTTATTTGATATGATGGGCAAAAAGTGGCCTAAACTTACTCTAGAAGATCAAATACTAATGGATAATTTGTACTGGTTATATCCTACTTAAGAATATGAATTGTTCATGACTCTCGTATGGTGATTGACTTTAAATACCTCATCAAAACCAAACGAGTTTTCTTAATACCTATCAGTCATGTCATCGCAGTATAACAATCTATTTTTGACTTGATTGAAGAATTATGAAATGGCAAGTGCTCACTTACCATTTAGAGAAAACTAGAAGGTGCATAATTTCTATTAGATATAATAAATTTGGTCCATCCTCACAGAAAAAATATATATGTTCACTTTCCACATTCATAATGCGGTTCGCTGATTAGCTTACTATTATATTTTAAAATTATTTCGTCAATAATTGGCATGCTGACGTATATATATGTAGCCCTTTTTTCTTGCTTATCCTCTCATTATTGAAGTACCAAGTCGTGATCATGACTTTGGAGAACATATTACCCGCACTTGCTCTTGGAGGAACTTTATGTACCCGATCGCTTCCATTAGAACCGATGCAGTGTCGGTCTGAGTATAAATTGAAAGTAGTTGTTAGAAAGGGGCCGAATTAAAATACTGAATTAAATTGTGGAACATAAAAGGAAGAAAAAGCATCGGGTTAGTGGCCTTCTTTTTTCTTTTCAATAAATAAAATAAACCCAGACCTTTCCGAACGGCGACACAATTTGCTGAAGGGCTGTAATCCTGTCCCCAAGCTTGACTTTGGTTACCTGCATCTTTTGCAGAAACAACAATAATAACAGCAATATTTAATAATTTTATTATTAATTCCAAATGATTAATTTACTGTGCCCAAGAAAAATGTAATGACACTTCGTAGCGAGTATAATATGTGCGCGCGTGTGTGTGTACGTATGTTATACGTATTAAGGTTTGAGAAAAATAGGAAGAAAAGGAAATAATGTGTGATTAGTACCTTGGAAGATGAAACTGCTGAGCTCTCGTGCTTGGGTTTCTTGGCGACGGCCTCCGAACTGTCTTCTGATCTTTTCTTTTTGCCCTCACTTGTGTTCCCCGGTCCTCTCATGCTGGCCTTCACCTACATGTTGGAAAAGATCATTATGGCAATAAGCTTTTGTTCACAGGAATGAAAAAATCACACCAAACAAGATAAAGTAAAAGCTCTCGTTCAGAGTAAATCCACCAAACATGTGTGACAGGTTCCTATTTATGGTAAATGGCTTAGGTACCATGATTGTACTTAGATGTAGTATCAAGTAATCTGAGCTGTTAGATCGGTTGAATTTCACATGAAACCGACACATTATAGTGGTTTATATCACTCAGTTCATGGTGGAATAACTGTTTATCATACCCAAATCAAGAAACGAACTCCATACCTATGGAAAAGACCAAAATAAATGAACATGCCCCACCGGTAAAACGTAATTTACTTAATCTCTCCCGCTTGCTTACTTACCGGGGGAGATGACACAGGCTTGATCTTACAGTCAGATAAATTCAACGTCTTGAAGCGCCTCCCTATTCTGCTGCTAAAAGACGGTGATGTATTATCGTCATCGAAGCCTCTGCACAAGGAACCGGTCACCCCGCTGTAGTATCTACCATTATCTGCCATCATCGACGTGTTCGTCGGCCCAAACCCTTCTCCAAGAATATTGTTGCTACTGTAAACGCTTGGCGATCTCCTGAACAGTGCTGTTCCAACTGATGCTTCGAGTTCGCTGCCATATTGAGTGCGTGGGATCGGCGACCCGCACAGAGCTTGACACGTAGAAGAGGAGCCCAATGACATGGGGCTCGAGTCGAAGGGGAGGTTGACTTCTGGGTCGGGAGGCGCAATCGACCAGTCGCTGACCGAGTTGGACAGCTTATTATTCGAGCTAAACCTCTGGCCTTGCATGAAGGTTGACCCGCTGAGACTGGCGTTTGGGAAGTCCCAAATGTTGCCTAACTTCTTCAAGAAATTGTTGCACGAGGAGGTTGCACTCGGTGGTTCGAAGCTATTAAGGTTCGACAAGGTCTTGGAGGAAAGAGAATCAAGGAGGTTCTCGGGCACGTCGTGCTGGTTGTTATGTAGATCTCCGCCGCTTCCGACACTTCTACGCAAATAGATAGATAGACATATATATGGAAGTAAATATATGTGTATTCTAAGAAAAATAAAGAAAATGGTCCAAGAAAGTGAAATGAAAGAGACACACTTCTGCATGGGTTTGGCAAAGAAAGATACTTGATAAAAGAACTAGCATGGAAAATACAACTCTACCTTGACAGCTTATATTAAGGGGAGAAAGTTAGAAAGTTGAGAGGATATTGCTCCGACACAAGTCTATCGAGTTGTTGATTGCATATGTTTCATCTTGCTTCCACACAAGGCTAATGTAAAGGAATGAAAGATAGTCCTAGCTAGCAAGTCAATGGAGAAAAATAAAAGAAAGATAATGGCAAGAAATGTCAATACGACGTGCAATAATATATCCTCACACCCCCTCCCAACCCGGCCAAAAAAAAAAAGAAGAAGAAGAAGAAGAGGAAAGAAAGGTGTGAAATATTTTTAGCATTATTTTGTGTGCAAAAATCATCTCATTGAGTGTCGTTTGCAATCTTAATCTATATGGTTGCAGAATTTACACATATTAAGCATAGTATGTATGCTAATTTATGAGAGTCTCAACTCTCTTTAGAGATCAGATTAGTCGCAGTGATCACCCGAAGATTTCAAGTTTTATATCCTTCTATTCTAGCGAGACTCTCTTGCCCTAACAATAAATAATACCAGTCTTTCGATACCCCAATTCCACACCTACCACCACAATCACCCTATTGTCCAATTATTCTCTTAAAAGTTCCTTCTTTTTCCACCGATACCGATTAGATGCACATCAACCCAGTTGGTCCTACTATAGTCATATATGATATTTTCAATACGGGTATCCAAGATTTACTCAAACCGTCTTGTTCTCGTACATCAGGTAAAGCCCGTCGTCATTAGATGATGAACCCGAACCCGAAATAACTCTTTTAAGTAACAAGCGTTATGACTTGAACATGAGAATTGCTGCATGCTAACCGGACGTTAGACTGCTCGGCCGTCATCCTTCTACCATGTTCATCAGTAAAGGAGTGGTCATAGAAAACATTTGCCAAATCAAATAGCCATATCGGTACACAATTATGCGCATGGACTTACAGCAGCACGTGGTTCCAGAGATGATGGTCAGAAAGATGCTCCCCGATCAACTCGTTCGGCGAGGAAGTCGACTCAAGAAGCCGGCCAGAGGACTCGACTGTCAGTCCTGAGTGGATCGATGTGTTGGTATATGCTGAGGACGAGATCGAGACGGCTTCATCGCAGGGAGAATCGTTGGAGCTAGGGTTTTGGTTGTGATGGTGGCCCCACGGGTTGTGGCTGCTACCGTTAATCCATGCAGGAGGAGGAGATATAGAGCTACCATGGGGATCTTGCCACCAGCTGCCCGGCTGCACGGCCGTGACGTCGATGGCGACGGAGCTCTCGGCGCACTCTTCAGCCATGTCTTCTCGTGTACTGCGGGGATATGGAGTGGTGGATGGATCGATTGGAAAGAAAGAGAGGGGAATTCCGATCGTCCTTTTTGGGTGGGCGAGTGGAGGGTTGGAATTTAAAGGAGGATATATATCCGTTGGTGGTGACGTACCCAAGTTGTGCGTTTGTAGGAGAGGGGACAATAATATATGCAGACTGAGTTTTTCCACTAAGGTTTCGTGGGGACAATTATTATTGTTTTTGACAAATGGGGTTTGGGCCCGGGAAGAGTTTGGCTCAGGCTCGTTAATGTTGTGGGACGGTGCAAGGAAACTGGAGCTAGCTGTGGTAGAGAAAAAATTGGGAAAAAGGTTTTTAACGTGTCTTTCTATCAAGTATATGTTCGTTTAACGATGGACTTGAATAGGTCTTTAAAAGGCTCCTTGAATAGGTCTTTAAAAGGCTCAAGGAAGAAATGGAAGAGCAAATCTCTTAGGAGTAGAACTCCTTATTGTCTTTTGTATTCCCACTCGTTAGGAAAGAAAAACTCTGGGTAGGAATTTGGGTTGTGAGGCATCTAGATACCAAGACATTAAAATAAGGAATACAACTTAACAAAGCTCTGCATTTCCAAGACTACTGCCGGTAGCCCTCGTAGGTGGCAACACTCTTGGAAGGTAGGATGTTAGCAGGGTTAACATGCCTTTCCATTGAGTATATGTGGGCTTAACCTAAAAATAATTAAATTACTAAGAAAACCCTAATAACTTTCTCTCTATATATTTATTTATTCTTTGTATTTTTCAAAATTATACATTTGAGTATAGTTGGTATTATGTTTAATTTTTTTCACTATTCGTTTCGAGAAACCAATACCATCACTAGACTCATGACCCTTAAACGAGTCATAGCTTGAAGTTTTAGTTACCGGAAATAAACTTCACACTTCCCACACGCAAGCACACGGACCATTGACCGGTTCAGTTTGACTGGTCCGACCGGTTTTTAGAGCATTTTTTTCAACCGATTCAAGCACTTTTTGATCAACTCTTGGCAATTGGATTGGTTCTTAGTGTATTTCGACATGGTGCATCCATTTTTGAAGTTTCTCCATATCAACTCTTCCACTCACCTATTTGGTGGAGGAACAAATTTTTATGGCATTGTTTGACTTGATTTCAAACTCTGTTTGACTTTTTTGAAGTGACCTTAAGCTTGAAGGGGGGAGGGGCTATTGGCAATACGATGAGGATATTCTCCATTTTATGCATATAAATTCTTTGATTGTGCCTATCCCTGATTGATTATAATTGAAACTATGTTTATCTTATTAGATCAAACGTTCATCAGTAAAGCCAATAAATAGGTCCATGCATTATTTATCAAAATATATAGAAACATACAAAAAGAAAACTCTCAAATCTATTTTCCACATTATTCAATTGGTTTTATTGACAACGATCAAGCCAGTCGATCTTAAGCTTCATCATCATCGGTGGGGCCAAGCGAAGCCAGATAGGCTCTGTTGAGGATGAAGCCAGATAAAGTCCTATGGAGGATGAATGTAACACCCAACCTAAATATAAAATTTCAAAAAAAAAACTGACCAATCAGAGTTCCTCCAATTAGGTATTATCGTCTCATTAAAAAATTCAAGGATGGTAAAGAAAAGACGCAAATTGAAAGGATTGACAGAATAAAGTGAAAGTCATGTAAAGATCTCTGCATCAGATCCTTTTTAACTTATTCATCTCCTTCATATCCTAGTGTTTCGTATCATCCTCGCATCGAAAGTGAAACCACATAAAAAGCGAGTCCATAACCTCTCGTAACCCGTTTCTTCAATGGGGCAAAAGGAGCAAATGCGAAGATTTGGACGGACTAGTTCCAACTTTTGGTTAGTATTGTGCAAAAGCTGCAAAGAGATGCAAAGAGTAAGTACTGCTAAGAATAAATAATGTTATTCGACACAAGTCAGCCTAGTTAAGACATCCGGACAGGCACACTGGGAAAAAGAAATTATGAAAAAGCTGTCAAAGCATTAGCCCACCAATCGGTGACATGAAAAGAGGGAGAGGAGATAGAAATGCCTGAAATTAGTCTCGTGCAACTTTATTGCGACATCTCACGAATTTCAAGAGAAATATTTCATAGATTCGATCTATGTATATCAATACCATCATAGTCACTAATTATCTCAACTCGTAATGAGATCTTCATGATTAATGATTACGATGATCATTATGTAAACTTAATGTTGTATTTAACTTCTTCATATTTCAAATGGGGAGGAAAAGGATGGGTGCATGATGTACAAAGAATTCTTGTCTGAGCGCACGCCTCTTTAACATTAGATTTGTGGCATAAACAATAAAAGCCCTACTTTCACGTCGATTGATGTTATATCTTTTCTCTACATTCAAACTTGAGTCCCTGTAAGCTTTCTATCAATAGTGATTAATTCAATGAAATGTTAAAAGAAAGTGATTTTGGGTCCATTCATTTTATGCAAAACATTTTTCTCACTTTTCAGCATTTGGTTTACTTAGGAAAATGAGTCAACAGAAAATATTTTCCTATCAAAACTTAAATTCAGGAAAATAATTTCATTTTTGAAAGAACTGGAAAACATTTTCCAAAATATGACTAGGTATTGGCACTTGAACCCTAAAACCCCAACATTAGTTCTCGGTTCTTGGCATTTAAAATCAAGTCTCCGACAACTAGGCTTGGGACCATCAAGGCTAAGCCCAGGACCTTGGTGCTCAAGCCTAGGCCCTCAGCACCCACACCCGAATCCATCAAGTTCGGGCCCAAATCCCTAGGCCCTTTTCGATGCTCATACACCCGAGTTTGTGTCCATAAAGGTCCTGCTTGAGGGTCTTGACGCTCAAGCTTTGGTCTTGACCCTCAAGCTCGAATCCACAAAGGCTGTATTGTGGGTCCTTAGCAATCAGGCTCAAATTCTTGACAAATAAAACTTTATTCTTACAAAAATATTTTTTTAAAAATTCAAATTTTTAATTATTTTTATATTTTAAAATAATTATTTTGTATATATTCTTTTTTATTTTTGTTTTTTCCTTGGTCAGCCGCTAGCCACATTCGAGCTTGAGCCTCGCCAAATCTGGCAAGGTTGAGCTTGCCCTCAAGGTCGTCAGCTTGTGGCAAGCTCGAAGCTCGCCAATCTAGCGAGGCTTGAGCTCACGTGGCAAGTCGCCTTGGCTGACAACCGACTAGGAAGAAGCAAAAATAAAGACAAAAAAAAAGTAAAAGAATATATAGAAATAAAAAAATTAAAAAATGAATTTTTTTATCATTTTTCCTATCAATTTTTTTGTTATCAAACCACGGAAAAAACTTTTGGATCTTTTTCAGATTCAGTCAAAAACCAAAAAATCAGGTCATTTTTAGAAAATGATACATCCTCGCGAAATAAAGGGGCTCATAATTACATGTATAATGCCAATCAAGCCTTAAATAGACATAGAGAAAATGCCCCATGAAAGTTCCTCGAAAACTGTGATGCCAAATGGTGGAAGAAATAGAATATCAGCTGTGTCTGGTTATGGGTCTGACTTTATTCTCGTCGTGTAGATGTACATGTAGGTACAAATCGATAGTTATAGATATAGAAAGACGCGATGATTTATATTGTAAAAACGTCGGTTAAGCTTCAGTTGAAAGGATATAAAAACTTTCGGGCAATTACGAAAACGATACATGCATTACCACAACTATTCAATTTTAGCTCTTGCGCTGTTATTTTTCTGACAGAATTGATTCTTAAACTGATATATGACAACGGTCTAATGAATTCTGTAGTTCCATCAATTGTGGGCGGAGTTACGGAAGAAGGGGTTGGGAATGGTTGGCGGCGGCGGACTGAGCAAGATGATGGTGGCGGCGATCTTGTCGAAGATGATGTCGGCTTCATTTGGGACGGTGGAGGCGGCTGCTTGAGCGCAGGGAAGGGATCTGGTATGTAGAGTTGGGTCGTCCTTCTCTTATATATATGAACACCATGATGGAAACTGAGTCAGAATGTGGACTATGAGTAATAAATGAGTCTTATTCTAGTGAATTTGGACGTGGACACTAAGGTATCTTATTCAAGTACATTGGCTTTATACACTCGGTACCTCATAGATGGCCATATTTGGACCCATTAATATATTAAGTTAGACTTACTTTTACACAAAAGTGTAGATCAAAAGTTTGTAGACTAACTATGATACATTATTTGCTTCACACCATATTAATTTTCTAACACAAGACTTCTCTAACACAATTCACGTATGCATTTTAACATTCTTTTGAAGAAAAATCACATGTTTCATGGGTCTTCATTACTAAAGATTGATAATGAGGAGTTATACTGTAGGACAATTTACTCGTGAAGTTCGATTTATAGGGTAAATTGTGAAACCACTTACTTAAAATTCGACGGATTTAAGGAAATGCTAAAATCAATATTTTCAAATTAACCACCAATTAGTATTTGGTGAATCAATCTTAATTCGATAGCCTTTTGATCTTCGACCAAATAGTTAGTGATGTTCTTTCTTCCCTCTATTGCTCATCCCTTAATCTTCCCCACCACAACGTTGTTCATGCTTCGATCCATAAGACGCTTTGCTTTCTCACACTTGTTGATATATAACCAAAAATGGACTTACCTCTCTTAAACACCTTCACAAAATCCTTGACACCAAGATTTCCATTAGAACAATAATACTCACCAGGAATTTTGCAATCGATGATCTCCATTGTGATCTTTAATTGTCCTTATTTGATATTGTTGATACCATGCTCATAATTTGGGCCTAATTTAAAGAAATCAGTGACCCAAAACAGGCCATGACGATACACATAACTCACAATGCCCAATTGATGGAATGCCTGACAAGTAAGATGGTTGTCTAAAAATTTATGTATATATTTTATGTTGGCCAATTTAATTGTAAAATTTTCAATTTAACCAATTCAATACTAGATCCTTTGAAGATTTACTATTATAATCCTTCCATCCAATTTTAATTCAAATTCAAATTAGACAATATAATTAGCCATCGATTATCTTTGATTAACATTGGGATAGTGCAATAAAAGTCATAAAACTTGTCACAAAAGTGTGATTAAGTCCTATAACTTTCAAAAAGTACAATCAAGTCTTAAAATTTATTAAATTAATGCAATCTTCGTCCAATTAGGTTAATGAAAAATGTTGAAGTGTTTTTTTTTAGAACTTTCTCTCTCCTATGTGGCTTTAAAAATTATTTTTCTCTTCTATGTGATATTGACCTTACTAAAACATGAAACATAAAACTAGATCTTAATTTTTAACCAAAATCTTAATTATATTAAGTTTAAAAGAAAAGCTAATTTTTCTTTTAAAAAAGGCTCGCCAACCCTTTCTAGCGAAGGTGGGGCGAAAGTGACCAGGGCCATCTTTACCAAAAAAAAAAAAAGTGACCAGGGCCATGGCCTTGGCCCTTTTTCTTTGTTTTTGTGAAAAAAACAATTAGATTTTTAAAAAATTTAATTTAATTAATGCTTTGGTTAAAAAATTAAAATTTTGATAAAAAAAAAAAAACATCACTTTAGTCTTCTATAAGTAAGTTCAATGTCATATAGGAGAGAAAAAAATTAAAAAGCTACGTCAAATAGAGAAATAATAAAGAAAGCCACATCAGCCTTTTCCATTAATCTAATTGGATGGAGTGAACAAAAAGATTTGATTGTACTAATATAATAAGTTTTAGAACTTGATACAATTTTTTGAAAGTTTTAAGATTTAATCGCACTTTCATTACAAGTCTTAAGATTTCTAGTATATTTACCTCATTGAACTTTTAATTGAAACCATTAAGTTTTTGTCAATTGGAACCCTCCAAAGATTAGGGGTGAGCATCGGTCTAAGGTTAACCCCGGACCGACCCTAAACTAGCCCAACCGTGCCGGTTTAGGTCTAATTCCTAGAGGGATTAGGTTGATCCTTGGTCTTAAGATCCCTAGACCAGCACTGTGCAAGTTGGTCCTCAATTTTGGGAGTTTAGGGTCAATATAACCCAAATCAACCCTAAATGTATATATTATATATAATATATCTAAAATATATTATCATATTATAGATCTAATATATTATTTAAACGCTTTTACATATGGTGTTACAAGTATAATTGATTAATGATTGCAAGAACTTCCTATCTTGTCTCATATCTCTATGAGCGGTTTTAATCGTTCTTATGATTTCTTATTTTTGGCGAGTGTGAAATTTCTATTGCCACCTTGTCTTAAATTTATTGAATATGTATTGGTATTTATAATTTAGTTGCACAACGCCACATTGTCAATGAATATATAATTTGAAGTGGTAGATTTGTCTTTTTAGATAGTACAAAAAATGAAACAAAAAAATTATCAATTGGTCCCGGGTTAACCCTAGAACTAAACTGAACCCATTGGATTGGTTAATGGGTTTGGTCCGGTCCTCGGTGGTCCAATAGGATTGGTCTTCCGTCCCAAAAATTGAGCACTAAAACTATGCGAGTTAGTCCTAGGGTTTGAGGATGGACTGACTCACACCGGACCATGCGCACCCCTACCAAAGATCCATGTAACAACTATCTTCTAAAAAGAAGTGTGAGTTAGGGGTGTGCAACGGAAACCGCCTGAACCGGGACCGGACCAGACCGACCGGTTTTGGGCGGTTCCCATGGTCGACGGTTCGGTTCCCGGTTCCAAGGTGGGAACCGGATCGGACCAATTTTTTTTATATATAATTTATATACATATAATATATAAACACATATAATATATGAATATTATATATGAAACTTATTGCAATTACAATTGCAATTGAGGTAACAATCTTTTATGTGGCCAAGAGACCACCAAAGCTTTGTTGTTACTCTTTATTTATAGAGAAAACTTACTTGTTAGTTTCATTTTCTACTCGATGTGAGACAAGGCTCTAGGAGTTCCTCGTGCTCACACTCTCTCTCTTGCTCCCCTCACTTGCAAACAACAAGGCACTTCAAGCCTCAAAGAGTCTGATATCGACTAAACATTCAAAGCATAGAAGAGAAATTGTCTATAAAACCTAAACTAAGCACAACCTTTAATCAAATTGTTCATGGCTTTTATGCTTAAAATTAAGCGTGAAACACATAAACTGTGATTGATATTGACGCAAGTGAAGTGTGAATATTTTGCACATGGCGCATGGAAACATGTGTGAGTAGTTTTATTAGAACGCCCGGGAACCAAATTGGATTGATCGGTCCGGAGCATGGTTTTTCTTTGGTGAAAAAGGAAAATGCCGATTTGTTGGACCGGACCGGACCGGACCGGAACCGATGGTCGGGTCCGGTTCCCGGTCCTAGGACCAAACGGTCCAGTCCACAGTTCCCAAAATTGGGAACCGGTTCTCCCGGTTCCACCTTGGAACCGGACCGAACCGGGAACCGATCACCCCTAGTGTGAGTCATGTTGATGAGGGCCCCAAATATTGTTAACCAAAGTTATTAAAGAAGTGCTCTGACTACATATAACACAAAACACATTATGCATTGAAAATACAACTTTCTTTAATTGGGTGTCAACAAAATCATAAAATGATACATAATTTTAATCTACGAGTACATCCTCACTGCAAGGATCACATCCTATGAAATCTTGCTTTTTGCAATGATTTAGATGGCTAAAACAATTCTAAGATAGCTTGTTGTGCAAAGAGGGAGGCTGCTGACGGTGGTGGTGAGGATACTTGTGGAGGCGGTGAAGACGACGTCGACATGCCATGGTGGTGGCGGCGAGATGTAACAGGATATGGTGGAGTTTGTTTTTTATTGTTTTGTGGTGATATTTGGAAAAGTTGGAAACTCAATACAAGGTAACATAGGAAGATCCGCTTCCACATCTTCCAAGGAATCTAATTCTACAAGTAGTGTGATTCTAAATTTAAACTCCTTCCCAAGATGATGATCCTTGTATATAATCATATCCCACATGGAACCAAACAAGACCTAAACTCTAGGTGGATCCATGCTATGTGATGCGAGGGCAATTGCCCCCATTCACTTTTGAGTTAATACTACCAAAAACTCTTTACTGATATACCTCTGACAAATTTAGCCAAAATTGATACACGTGTAACAAATTTATCCGGCCTAAATTTTAACCACCAATAACCTCAAACTGGTAATTTTGTAACAAATTTATCCTTAGTTTTCGTCAAATTTTATCGTTAAACTTGCAGACCCAAATGACACATGATGACGTGGCAAGTCCACCTAGAAATCCATAGGGTGATTATCACGAAAAATCTCAAATTTGCACACTTGTGACAAATTTAATGGTACTCATGTGATAAATTTAACGATACATCTCTGAAAAATTTGGGATTTTTAGTGGTCTTAACCCTATAGATTTTCACGTGAACTTGCCATGTCATGTGTCATTCATGTCAACAACTTCAAAGATAAAATTTGACAGAAGTTAATAGAAAGTAAATTTATCACAAATGTATCAATTTAGATTTTTGATAGTCAAAAAATTAGTTTAGAATAAATTTATCATAAATATACTAAGTTTTTCATAATATTAACCATTTACTTTTATATGACCTGCTAATATATTCTACGCTTTTGAATATTTCATTCCCCCACCCACCCCACCGGCCACTCAAAGAGTTCCGAAAATCTTCTGCAAGAGAAGCTACTTTTGCTCAATTCTTTTTCCTTAATTTTTGTTAGGAATCATTTTAGTCAACCGTAGCTCTCAAGAAATAATTAGTTTACAAACAAATTTTATTTGTTATTGCACATAAAACCCATCTTTTTAAATACAAAAGGCCCTAAAGT
Source organism: Eucalyptus grandis (assembly GCF_016545825.1). Taxonomy (NCBI): domain Eukaryota; kingdom Viridiplantae; phylum Streptophyta; class Magnoliopsida; order Myrtales; family Myrtaceae; genus Eucalyptus; species Eucalyptus grandis. The sequence goes on along the minus strand of NC_052613.1, from coordinate 42,993,324 downwards.
ATTTATCTAGATTAATAAAAATATATAATTAACTCTTTCAATTTGCCAATAGGATTTTTAAAAAGATATCATCAAAGATATCATCAAGTGTGAAGTCCCCCCAACCCCCCGAAAAGATTTTTGGATTTGTCCCTGCCTAAATCCATCCTAAAGTGTACTTTAATAATCATCTAGGGCGTGTTTGGTAATGATTCTATTCCCGAAAGTAGATTCGATTAGAAATAATTCTTTTTTATTTTGTTCTTGGGAACATATTCTAAGCATTTTAAGCCGTTTAGTAACTGTCCAAAATTTCTTATTCGTAATAGAATTGCGTTTGGTACCGTGCTCATTAATCCTGTTCCAAATCAATTTCTTTTAATTTTTAAATAAATCTTTTACTTTTTTTCTTTTATTTTTTCCTTTTTTCCTTTCTTCTTTCTTCTTCTTCTTCTTCTTCTTGTGGCCGGTTGCCAAATCGGCAACCGACTAGACGAGGGCCGGCGACCTCACCGGAGCGTCGCCGCCCTCGACGAGGCCGACCCTCGTCGGCCGAGCGAGGCCTACCCTCGGCCACCTACGCCGAGGTTAGGCAATGCGAGGCTTGCCCAACTCCGGCGAGGCTCAACCTCACCGGTGGCCAGACGGGTCTCGCCGGGGTTGGGTGAGGCCCGCCTGGCCACCGGCAGGGCTGGGCGAGGCCCGCCTAGCCACCGGCAAGGCAAGCCTCGCCAAACTGACGAACAGCGGCGGACAGCGACGAACGGCAGTCACGAGATGGTGAAAGGGAAGAAGAAAAAAAAAAGAAGAGTTGGTTTTGATTCTCAAATTTGTTCCTGGAACAAGAATCAACTTTTTTTTATTCTTGATTCCACTCCAAATCTGTTCTCGAGAACAAAAATTTTACGAAACGCAGTTATGTTCCAAAACTACTCCCGGGAACAAAAAATAAGAATCGGATACTGTTTGACATGTTACCAAACAACCCCTAATCTAATGTGCTTCAATCATCTATTCATTGTTTCACCGAATGAATTTACTTTGTAATTAGCACATGGAAGAACCATTCCACAATTTATCGTGAACCACACAATACATGCATCTAAATTCAGAAAATGTATAAAAAAAAAGTCATAAACTTAATACACTTATGCCAATTTAGTACAAAACCTTTCAATTATGCTAATTTAAAGTGTGTTTGATTCAACTTTCTCAATAGACTTTTGACCTTCAAAAACCTTTAACTAAATGCTGACCTTAAGAAAGCTAAAAACCCAATATTAGTAGGGACTAACATTGGGCTTTCAACATTTGGGCCAAATACTAAAATTAGTTTTCTTTTTTCCAAAACTACACTTATCAATTCTTTTATTCTTCGATTTTGCCCTTGATTATTGTTCATCTTCTTTAAGCGAGGGCAGCCAGCGTGACAAGGCTAGTCGGCGAGGGCACATGACGGCTACCTGGGTTGCCAATGGTTGCATGACCTTGGGCAACAGAGTCGGCAAAGGATTTGATTTTTTTAATAAAAAAGAAAAATTAAACCCAAATACCTTTGCAAAAAAGAAAAAATGACTACTTAGGTCAACGTAACTTTACAAAGGAATTTTTACTAAATGGAATTTTCATTTCTCCTAGGAGCTTTAGGTCAAAGGAACTTACATTTCCCCAACACTGCTGACGTCCATGTCAATAATTTCCGATCTAAATTGGATAGATAGATTCAATTGGCATAACTAAAATAGATTAGAATTAAATTAGCATAATTAAAAGGTTTAAAACTAAATCAGTACAAGTACGATAGGTTAGGACTTTTTTTTATATATATTTGTACATCTAAATTCTAGCATTACTTTTGCTAGAAATGATATTTATACTTATAGGTGGCACGTATAATCGAATCACGGTTTGCCACATAGAATTCAGGAGATAATGCCTTATCAATCACATCAAAAGTCTATTATGGATCAAGATAAAGCAACTAGAGAAACCAAAACCTTGATCTTATTAGCTTAGGCAAGATTATGTATGGAGGTAGTAGACTTTAGCCCTAGGAAAGATCCCGCAGCACATCTCCTTAGCCTCCTAATCTGAATTTATTTATTGGGTTGCTTTCAGCCGATAGCTAGAGCACTTGGCCTCCTTTTATTGTAATTATATGGACCTTTTTCTCTATCGAATTTATTAATACTAAAAAGATTAAAGACTTAGAAAAGGAGGGACTTCTTCTTGTAGGAATTTTTATTCAGGTGCGATCGGGAGTGGATCGGTTCACATCAACTTTCCACTCCATACTTTTCCTCCTAACTTTCGATGCCACTGGCTACAAGAGGCAGTGACCTTTCGGTTTGTATTTGTAGAAGACCCTTGTGTTTATAAAAGACCTTTCATGAAGGACGTCCCTATCACACAATTCATGGGTGGTGTTCGATCGTCGGTGATGAAATAATAAAAAATTGAATGATAATTTGAGGAATTACCCTTTATTAGGCTTGCCTTTAGCAACTTCCTACTGAATGGCAATGAAAATTGTACATATACAAAGGCAAAGTTCTGCAAAGTTCCACCGCATTCGATATGAGGACGAGTTATTAATTCTAATGCTGAGCATGCAACAGTCTATTCTAATAAAAAATTTAAACTATATGATGATAATGAACACCACATCGTTTGGGTTATGATAGAGTAAATTAGACTGGTGAAATGAGTTCACAAGCAAAATTGAAATGACATTACGACGATCTAGTCATCATTCAATAACTATGTGGGAGTGATATAATAATTTCCTTTCTCAGGTCATGAAAATTTCTAGTTAAAAGAGGATGAATTTAATTATAGGAATATCTTTAATAATTTGCGACAAAAAGATGGATGCACTTTGAATGAAGAGTGATAGTATCATCCAAACTATAATTTTTTATGCGCGGGTTATTAGCATAATTATTTACTCGTAAATAACAATTACCAAAACAAAAGACAAACTCTCTCTCTCTCTCTCTCTCTCTCTCTCTCTCTCTCTCTACAGTATCAACGATACCTCGATGGCTGATCTAGGAGCTCAATGTGACAGATCTGGGTTCGTCTCTGCCACAGCATGGAGCTCCATCCCTAGTCGAGAGAGAGAGAGAGAGATTAGGGTTTGCATGTGTTTGAAGAGATCAAGATTAGAGTTTGCATGGGTTTGAAGAGATCAAGGAAATGGAAGACGAGAGAGGAAACAAATGGATGACCCCTAGACGGAAAATCAATTTTAGGTTCTTTAAAGTGGTGTTTAGATTGGTTACTTTTGGATGATCAAAACTAACGTGAATAACAATCACATATTCTAACAAAAGCATTAATGTTGTAGCCCTACTGCAACAAAACCTTTCCCAAAAGTATATGGGTCGCTGATTTATTGTTTGATTGGTAAGCGATAGTTAGGAAATAATAAGGTCTCTTTCTGATGTCTCTAAACCTTCGAACCCCGTTTAGGAAAGAGAGAAGCAATGCAAAGAACATGGGAAGAAAGCAATTGGAAAGGGATTGGAGCCTCATCCAAAATTGATGCCAAATTTCTAGCTCTTGGTATGATTTCTCGATAGTTTATTCTCTTTTGATGACTAATTGAGTTAGAATTCTCTTTTTTCTTCCAATGCGAGATAATCATCAAGTTTCGGGTACATGGATCAATCCATATAAATGTCGCAAGAAGCTTATAGAACAGCTGCTCAAACCTATCTTCTTGCTTTCTCATATTAGAATACCTTTTCTAACCCTAAATACTTAATTCTCCTGTGGCATATCTTTTGTGCCGATGATCTTGCCACCACCTTGGTTCGGGCCAATCATAATTGCCCCTAATAATTTTCCAAAGTAGCCCTAAGATGTACGCATGCAACCTCTATTATTTTTTACTTTTCTTTTGTCTAATTCTTTTTAACAAGAGATCTGATTCCTCTTTTCGAGCTCTTTATTAATCTCTAATGAATTTCGTTAGTTTCTTTATTTCCACTCGTATCCTGTAACTGAGGGAGCATACATAATCGTGCTCTTGACAATGACCCTAAGCTTAATATTCATAGTATGGTGATTCGAATTCACGTTATAAATGAGAAAGACGCATTCTTACTCACCAAGCAATCACAGGGGCTATTGCCAGCCCTAAGGTCGCTTTCTTGATGCAAGACATGAAACTTCTATCGACCTACTTTTAACAAAATTAAGAAACACCAGGTGAATCAGCCACCAAGCCAAGAAAGACGCATGCTTTACAAAAAAGAAGCTGCCCTTTTCTTTTTGCTCCATTTGTGATTTGTTCAATAAGCCATAAGGTCCACGGACTGCTGAAAAAGTGGGGACCGCTGATTAAGCTAAACCCAATGGCATCGCACTAATTAATGTGCAAAAGTGAAATTAACGTAGCCGTACGTTTCCGGCCAGAGAGGAACGCGCTTCAGATTCTCCCAATAAACTCGTGACACCTGACAAATTTTGTGAGGACCTATCAAGGAGAAAATAAAATGAACAAAGAGCTATCAAAGTTAGGTGATAAAATAAGAAACATTTTCCAGCGCCTAAAAACAATATTAAGATAAGAGATCCATTATCGTAGTGGCAGCCATTGTCCTGTCGAATGTGCATGCCTTTCCCCCTTTGAAAATAAATAAATAGATAAACTATATAAATTGGTAAAGCAGCACGAATGGGGTGAGACCAACTAGTCCTAGAAGCGTGTCGAAGTAAGGCACGAATCTATCGACTTTTGCCGTGCGAAAAAGAAAGAAAATAATAAATTAATTAAGCTAATTTAGATGAGACAAGCAATTTGCACGCCACCCTCCAAAGCAATTGGTAAATTAGACTCCAAAAAAGGTTTGTCGTGAAAAGAATGTTAAAAAGTTAGTGCTCGTGTTAATTTAATTGTGGATTATGGTGGTGATTGCTTGTTTAAAGATGACCAGCAACCAATGTTGGAAAATGATAATTATTAAATTAAGGAGTGTTGACCTTATATTTTACTTTTTTTTTTTTTTTTGGACAATACCTTATATTTTACTTGGTGTCGGATTTTCCATGCGCTATTTAGAGTCCCCCATTTCCCCCCACTGAAAACTCGTGGCCCCTCTTAGAGGCTGCTCCACGAAACGTCAAAGAGTCAAAGTAGACGACGACCCCCGGGATTGAGATTGCCACGTGTCGAGAACCCAATTGAGCCCGAGGGGTGATTGATCTAGATCCCACGGACGGGATTTGACTAAGGAATGTGGGAGGCAACGGCTATTCGGATTTGATGATTGGTTGTCGGACTTTAGCGCTGTCGGTCGAAATTGAAAGAAGGTATTTCATACCGACTTGGAATGTTGTCGACCCCGAATCGTCCTATCGGATGAGTTGCGTGATTCGATTGTGTAGATTGGTTATGGTCTTTTAACTCTTGCCTTGTGGATAATAATAAGACGTTGGACATACGCATGTGCCATCCATCAGAGCTGCACAACCACTGCGCAATGATCGTCTTTTTTTGCCCAAGGACGGCAACCTTCTCGAGAGGCGGTCGTGACTTTGACATGATCGCACCGAGCCATCGCATGTCTTGTTTGCTATAAGTCAAAATCTAAACCAAGTACATGAAAAAGATACAGCTAATAGGTTAAAAAAAGTCGTTCTCAAACAAAACATTTGAGGAGATCTTTTCATGTTAAGATTCCTATTGTGTATATTTTTTTTCCCCTGCAAGTAATCTGCCTTAATTCATTGAAATGAAAATGTCTTGGTTTCCCGGAGTCTCTGCTAACACTAGCTCACAGACTTTTCCAATAGCACGTGCACTTCTCTTTTAAGTGTGTGTCTGCGGCCTAAGACGCAATTTCCTCCTTTTCTTCTCCAATTCAAAAGGACGTGTAGCTGCCACATGCATTTTAAAAGCATGTCGGGAAAACGAATTTCCATATTTTTACAAACACAATGTTAAGGTTTGCTATGCATGTCCCTTTTTCCTCAGGTTTGGCATTGGCATGGCAGCTTGGTCGAGCATCGTAATGCATTCTGCCATCAAACTCAAGACCCATCTGCATTCCTACACATACTCCAATCGCCTAGATTTCCCATTTATAACTCAGAATTTACAAGCTACTCTTCTTACTCAGAGAAGGGACAACAATCACTAATTGTTCTACAATCTATTTTTTACAACCAGTACGTGTCGCAAGAAGCTCATAACAATCTTAAAACCCAGGAGATGGATGAACTTCGCAGGATCCATGGCTTTTCCCTGTTTGATTAAAGGAAAAGAACCACCACAATGCCAATCTAATATACAACAAAAGCCATTTTCTGCACTCTTCTGCAGCATATATAGCCTTCAACCATGGCCGAAGCCAGATGACCAGTCCAATTCTCCTACCGCATATTTGTTGGTCAATACATGAGAGACTGACAGACTTTCTCCAATGCCTGGGTAACAAATAAGATATCGATGTGCTCAGCAAATAAATATACAATCTGTGCTCACCAATATTACAGGGCCAGGGAGGACATGATGTTGGTGTTATGTTCCCAATCTCTTAGCGCCACACTCCGAGCAAAATTTCGAGGTTTCTCTCAAATATGGGGCCCCACATTCATCACAGAATTTTGCAGGGGAAGGTGCCTGCTTGTAAAACATATTAAACAAACAGTTGAAATCACAAACATATGTCAAACAACCAGAGAGTAACCCACCAAGTTCATTCGGGGGAAAGCCAGACAATAAAAAACCATATAAGACATAAGTAAAACCATAAAAGTAATCAGTCAATAAACCATATTTGCCCAAAAAAAAAAATTCAATGAAGGAACACAGTAGTACTAATAGTAAATTACGAACATATATTTTATCTCTACAAGACGCAATTGTGCATACTTCTTCATTTTGTTTTTAGAAGAATTGTGTGCACTGATATAATTCTCTGCAATCCCTTAGTCTTAGACTTATAGCGGATGAGCAAACTGACAGCAAAAACCTTAGGATCCTTATACAAACCATAGAAAATAAGTTCCTGATTCTCACCATTATGTGCAAGCGCCCTCCTACATGGCCTCCACTGAGGGGTTGTAAGCATGCCATATGTTGTGATATGGGTGACGAATGGTGAGAATGGGCCAAATCAGGCAAATTAGAAGATGAGCCACAATGATGGGTGGGAGGAAAATGAGATGTATGTTGACTCTGGTGAATTGGTTGATGATGACTCTGGTGGATAGGGTGAAACTGGGGCTGATGTGACATTGGCTGCATATCATGCTTCGAAGTCGACTGCTGACCCTGTGGCTGCAGAGTAGGATATAATCAACCAACTTCCCAAAAATGGAAAACAATTTATAATCAGGAAAGCATGAGCTTCTACATCACACTCAGCTGCCAGAGGGCAACATTTACTGGTGTGGCTGCAATTGACAAGATAAACTGCAGCAAATTCAGACATCCGCACACAATTTAACTGCATGAGTTCTGAGAACATTTGTAACAAGCATGCCTTTGACAAGAGTACTGCAAGGATCCTTACTCTTACCAGCTTTCAAATCAGAATTATTTCTTCGAAAGAAAACTATCAGGATTTGCTTCTGGGAAATATTCTGAACAACGCGTGCGTGCGACAGCAGATATGTCTAAACTAGATCCTCTCTAGTCTCAGAACTTAGACACAATCAATAGGTAATAACTTCAAAATACAATGCTTTGACAAAAGCACCTTGAGAAAGAACTTCACTATTTTGAATAGTCCAGCATTAAACCAGATGCTGCCAACGGAAGATAGGGCAGGGAAGAAGATAAGCATGCTACATAGTGAATCGCAGTGATTGAAAACAATGTCAATCAAACATGCAGAGAAAGAAAGAAAACCTTACTTCACTGATGGAGCGATACCCTTCTTCAGCAGGGGACAAGGCTGAGGAATCTCTTCCATGATATGGCTGAAACAGAAGATCAGCAATTAAAGTAGCTCAATCTTCAAACCAATCAAACAACAAAAAACAGCACAAAAAAACATGCACATAATATATGTGCAACTGCAGCTACACAAATATACAAGCCCAGATGCACAGCAATGACAAGAGGAAATGTAGGAAAGACAAAGGGAAACATGATTTCAATGTAATGCTATCAAATAAGTCCAGTCATTAATCTTATGTGTTTTTAGGCCGGGCATGTCATTTGGTCCTTATTATCGCCTGGAATGCATAGCAAATCAAACTGTACAATGCTTGTTCTCTCAAAGAGCTTTTCATGAGTCATAAGGCTTACAGGCAGAGCAGAAATATTAGATACGGAATTGGACACAATGCGCCTATACTTGTGTCTTGGTGAATAAAATTTATAGTCACGAGGAGAGATAGCAACTTCATTTCGACCAGTCAACCGTTTAAACCTGGAAAAAAGAAAAAGGTCAATAAGGGGGGAGAACATAAGTAGCACACTCCAAGTAACTGGGAAAAATATCAATAGACTGTAAAGAAGGTGCTGGAACACAAAAAGAAGAAGGCCAGTTCATTACAAAAATAGCAAGATTTCTGGGTATCAAAGGAAAAGGTGCTAACATATTTGAAAATTTATGACTGGTAGTGCATGAAGGTGGCTCAAGAAATTATCATGCTTCGCATAAGGAAGAGTCTAGATGGTAGAATAAATAAGAAAAAATCAATGTTAAAATGCCATCTGCCAACATGTAATACAAAGCAGATGCATAGAGAAGAGTTCTATTTCCGCCATATAAGCATATGAAAATTTGATTGACTTTTATTTGGCACAATTCTGTTCGTTTCTAATAACAGATGAATATCCTGTTGACATATTCAATATGTTAATTTACTGCTCAAATCTCACTATCATTAACTGTAAGAGCATGTTTGATTAAGGCCATGACTCATACTAGAATGGGTCATCTCCAGTTACAATGCAAGAATAGTAAACAGTAAACTTCTTCTTAGTTCTAAATGCAAAGGCACCCCTTACAAAGGCTAAGACTGAAGGTCCAACACTCCAAGTTCATAAGCTTCATATTGTTAGAAAAGAAAATTATTTTACAGCACTGAAATTCAGATGAACATGTTGACAAAAACCTGCTATCTTTCAAGCATAAAAATCATAACTAATAAATTTTTATTGCTTAATTTATACATGTGAAATGAAAAATATCAAAGAAGTATGCATATGTGATACGACACTATATGAAGTTTCTATTTCTTCTCATTTGTAGATATATTAATAATTAATCATTTTCTGTAGAAATATTAAGTTTTCATTCTTAAATATCATGTGGTTTATCAACTAGTTCCCTTACATAACACAAGAGAGGTAGAAAACTTGGAATAATGCTGAAAGAGGACAAGAAGAAGGCTATAAACAAAGCATAGTTAGCTCAGTGCATTGAAATGTCTATAAAGAGATAGAAGACTATAATGGAACAAAAAACTTTATATTATACTAGTAAGGTCAATTAGGATGCAGCTTACCATTCAGCATCGTCAATTGACATACAATCTGGTTTCTCAACAATGTCCAAACCATTAACTACTACAAAGCGAACTCGCTTCTCTTCCTGTATCACTAATTCAGGAAATTTTGTTCGTGTTTCAGCAGAAGTAGCCAACTCTCTTCTCCTAAATGTGTAAGGACCTGTCCATTATGAAAGCAATAACAACTAAGATTCAAACGTACAAACAAGATTGTTTTTGTACATAGGTGTGATGCCAACGCACAAACATAGGTGATTATCAGCAATTAAATATCTTCTTTCACAATACCATAATTATAACTAGGGAAAGCCAAGTCATCTGGAGCTATCAAGCTTGATTTGTGTATACTGAAGTTGACTTCATCCTTTTAGCTCAAATGGAGCTCAAGGAACTTGAGTCGCTTATCGAGTCTAGATACTTGACTCAATCAGCACACAACCATAATTAAATTTTCCAATATATTTTTCACATGTTGTGTTCAAATGATTAATCAGGAACTCCCTGAAGTGGCATGACCAGCATACCCCTTTTATTCTTTGAATCGCACTCTTTTCCAAAAGAAACCCAGTGTCCATTTTCTCTCTTTCATCTCGTCCTGCAACTCCCTTTACTGATTAATGGCACCCTAGCTATGATATGATCTCCATCCCCCCCCTCTCTCACACACACATATGTGACCAGCCTCTACCCTGTTTGACAGATTGTTGAAGATGAAAGGGATTAGTTTAAGTGCTAATTACAATAAAAGAGCCACCAAGCCTTCTATTCATTGAAACAAAACACATAGACCTTCACTTTTGTGTCCGTTTTATTGTTCATTGGTGCCTTATAATGATTAGGGCTAGTTCCATTGTCTCACTAGAAAGCTTTTCCCCGATCAAAACCATAATTTTCTGTGGAAATAAGATTCTTAGGGCCACAGGCATGTCCCTTTAGGTTATCTCACATCTTAAAAGAATGATTTAGACCTATTTTATTTAGTGCAAATTTAATTGCAGGTAATTTTCCATGGTCAATCTTACAAAATTTAAATTTTGCTTGTAAAATCAAGTTGGACCGGGTCAAGCTGAAGCATTTCAACTTCCTTGTCATGTTAGGCTCAAACAAGTACAGTACTCGACTGAGCTCAAGTAAAGATTCCACCACCAGGCATATGAATCAAGTTGGGCTCAAGCCAGCCACTGTGCAGCCCTGACTCAGGTCGGTTACACCCCAAGTAATGACCTGGTAAGTGAATAACATGCCACTCTACCATTGTAAAACAAAACAACTGTCTCACTTCACAATAAGTCACAAATACAGACTTCAGCCAAATCTATCCAAGGGACAGCTGATAAATAATCCTCTGCAGATGAAATCAAACCATTATCATCTGTTTAAAAAGATAATACCTTTTTTAGGAAATTTTTTAGCCAGCCTCCTGTATAAACCACCAGCTGCTTCGAGAGCTACTCCAATAGTCTTCTCACGGATACCATTCAATGAACTAAGCCTTACATTTACATCGCTAACTAAAGTCTCGTACATATTCGCCACGTACATCAGAGGCAATGCAAAACAGGCGTCACCCTCATATTGGACTTCTCTTGACTTCCTTTTGTTCAGCTGGCCTTGCCCAGATTGAGCAGAGTAGTCAGGCTCGGGATCAGATACTTCAACCACGTGCTCACTGATGAAATGATCCACAATAATCTGCAGAAATCTCGCCCGCGAGGATTCAATAGGTACAACATCTAGTCCAACATTCAACCAACAATTCGCTCAGTCCAAAAATCACTCCACCCGACTGATAATATTAGAAAGCAACATCTAAATCCTTCCTAACTGCACCGCAAAACTGATCGCAGAACAGATAAACAAACAAATCACCTTCGATGGTCAAGACGTCGTAAGAACTCCTAGACGGACCAACTTCCTCCAGGCCCGAACGATCATCTTCAGCTCCAACGCCATGAATCGGCAAAGAAGCCCGGTACGAATCATGTATACATTCCTGCAAGCACGCATTCCTTCATAAAAAAAAAGGGAATTCCTCGCGCTCGCCCCCAACAATCAGTCAGAACACAGGCATCAGCTATACAGATGACTAGCTCACAACGGCAGCGGAATCGTCGTCGTTGTCCAAGCTATCCTCGGTCACCGCGTCCCGGCCGACGCCGCCGATGTCGTCGACGGTGTTGAGGTCGTGGAGCGAAGAGGCCCCGACGAAGGAACTCGCGGCCCTCAGATCGTAGTGCTCCACCGGAACCCTGCTCCCCATCTCCTCCGCTTCACTTCCGCCCGACGGAACCCTAACCCCTCCCCACCACCGGCAGCCCGGGCTCCGGCGACTGCAAAGAAGAGAGGCAACGGCGGCGGAATCAGCTCAAAAGCCATAGCCGGCATCGAAGAGATTCGGTTTCTCGTCCGATCGGATTTCAGTTGCCGGCGAACGTTGAGCTTCGTTGCCGCTCGTTCGCTTCTGCTATTTGAAAGAGAGAGAGAGAGAGAGAAAGAGAGTTCCAAGCCTGAGACCGTACCTGAGGTTTCGGAGTGCCGAAACGAGCTTCCAAGCCTGATTCCGACGTCCGCACCAAATCCCAAGCCGGCGTGAATTTGTAGCTTTGACTCGGCGTGTACTGTTCTTCTACTCAGCAAGATTAATTGACAGTACTTGGGTATTATTCTTTCTCTATATGTTTTTTAGATCAATTAATTTAAGGAAGATAAATAGTTTATATGATAGACCTGGAATATTATAACTAAAGGTCAATGCCGCGAAAAATTATGTGATCAATTTATTCTAATTTAATTTTTTGATTACTAACAACAAATTTAAATAAAAAACCTAAAACTTGTACATTTGTGACATATTTACCTTCTGTTAGATTCGGATCAATATCAAAACAAAGCACCTATAAACTCCAATACGGTATATCCATTAATTGTCAAATGTCATTTAACTTGACGATTTGATAATGAAATTTAACGTAAACTAACGACAGTACAATTTGTGATAAATGTACAATTTTTTAATATTTTATGATCAGAAAATTAATTTGAAATAAATTTGTCATGATATCGATTTTTTGTTCTTCATGATATTAATCCAATAACTAATGATACCTAAACCACCATTAAAAATAAAAATAAAAAGAGGGTAGAATTCATTTCTAAATAACGTTTCACTCTTGTTATATAGATGTGATGGGATATCCGAAAAAAATGAAAACACAAATAAGAAAAAGGGAAAAAAGAGAGAAAAAAACAGGAGGGTTGAGGCCAAACCCCCTGCCCGTGGCCAGTGGGGTCGCTGACGCGCCACCAGTGATGGGATAGTGGCCATAGCCCATAGGTGGGGGAGGGTTGGTGGCCCTCCGCCTATATCATGTTTTCTTAAAATTTTAGCTTTTTTTTTTTTAAACCTTTTTTGGAAATAAAAAGAGGAAAGAAAATAAAAAGTTAAATGATGGAAATGCTCTGATCAAGACGAGGTTAGGCTATTTTTTAGGAAACAAGGTCCATTTTAAGTCATCATTTGGAAAAAAATTTTAAAATAAAAGATTCACTTGATATTATTATTCGAGAAAATAATGGTGCTTGCTTCATTTCTTCATTTTATCTTTAATTTCCGTCCCGTATCGGTGTGTACCCATAACACCCTCGTCACCAAACCAAATTGCCAAGATCGCCACGCGCGAAATCACCATTAAGGAGCCAATCCCGGCGACAAGTATAAGACCGAATATCCCGGCGACAAGGATAAGACCGTCAATTCCCTCGCCAGGCCCCGTCGAAAGAGGGGAGCAAGAAATCCGAAGAGCCCGTCCCGACCCAGGTACGACCGACTGCTTGCTGAGAGAGAGGCCCCCCCACACCTTCACTTCCTTTCCCCGTCTCTCTCTCTCTCTCTCCGCGCGCCGTTCGCCAGCCATGGAAGCTCGGGTTCAGCTCGGCCTCTCTCTCCTCTGAATCTGATCCGAGCTCCCGTCCGGAGGATCGCCTCCCCCCGCCGCCCCGCCGCCGCCGCCATCGGAGGAGGAGCAATCTAGGGTTTCGCCGCTCGAGCGACGGCGGACGAGGGAGGAGCAGGGACAGGGGCGATGGAGAGCCTCCTTTCGCCGACCGAGAAGCAGAGCATGATCTCCTCCTTCCTGGAGATCGCCGTCGGCCAGACCGCCGATACCGCTCGCCAGTTCCTGCAGGTGCCCCCACCGTCTCTTCCTCTCTCTCTCTCTCTCTCTCTCTCTCTAGCGTGCATTGATCGCGCGGAGACCTTACTTACATTGCGAAAATGGCTGAGCTAACTTGTGTAGGCGTGGCCTCTGACCTCGCTCGATGCGCGTGGAAAGATACGGGGGGAAAAGTTATCGTTTTTCGGTTTCTTTTTCTTGGTTTTCAGTTGGGACTGTCGGTAGGATGGTTGATTAATTGTTGATGGTTATAGGGATTATGACGGATACGGACGCTTGATCTGTAGCTGGTTTACGTGGGTGTTTGGTGTTGTTTGGTGCTTGTTATGATAGTGCGTTGTTTGTCCATCGATTTGTGTTTCGTGAGAAAAAAAGTCAACCTTTATACTGGGTTTTGTGGTTTCAATGCCTTGTATTGATGAAGCTAGGGAATAAGTCAGGATCTTCATGTGGATGCGTAATTCCCTTGATTGAAGCTATCGTGTTGGTCCAACCTTTGTTCTTCGGTTGGTTCTCGTGCATAAGCAGGCTGATTGCATCAGGAGTCTACTGTCTTCTGCATGCTAGATCTTGTCTATAACCGATGTTAGAGATGAGCATTTTAAGTTATCTAAAGCTTTTGGGTGGAATTGCATTCAAATTTTGATATTCAGTAGCCGACCACCGGCCCTAAGACTTCCGCTTAATTTTGTCTGCCCTTTTCCCCTCTTTATTTCAGTGGTTGTATCGTTGGTTTCACATGTCCATTCCATAAAATTTAAGGGTCTAACACAAAAAGGGCTGTCCTTATCTCTATGGTCATTTGCCTTCCAATTGTCTGGTGATATATGTATCAGCAGTGAATTTCACTTTTATCGCTGTTATTTTGGATATTTTATTTATTAATTTTTTATTTTTTTTGTGTACAATGCTTTATCTGTGCAAAATCGAGATTGTTGGAATTCTCATAAGGTACATTTCATCAGGCAACAAGTTGGAAGCTTGAGGAAGCCCTTCAACTATTTTATGTAGGTAATGAAGGTGGTGTTATTGGAGGACAGTCCAACCCTCCCCCAGTTGATGGTGGAAATGCTGCTTGTGCAGATGAAAATGCTGGGTATTTGCCATGTTTTCTGTAAATTATCGTGTTGTTGCCTCTTTAGCTTCTTCTTCTTCTGATTTGTATCTGTTTCCACAGGGTATCAAGGAATGACAATGGTAATGAAAACATTGGACAGCATGATGAAGATGAAGTGCGTCCTCCTTTACCTGTTAGGAGAGAGGTCCTCTATGATGATGCGATATCATATCCGTACGTATACTCTCCTCAGTGTTGATGTCTTTGTTGCTCTACTGGAGCTGTTGGCTGTTCTGCGAGAATGATAAAATGTGCTATTACTAATTGGCAAAATTTAATGACCATACAGAGCATTGGGGATGGGGTCACATGAGTCAAGTTCCCTAATTGCATTCAGGAACTTTGATGAGGAAATGAAACGCCCTGGGGTGTGGGAATCAGATCAAGGTTCAACATCTACTGCAGAAAATGCTCGTGATAATCTCGCCTCTCTGTATCGTCCTCCTTTCCACTTGATGTATCGCGGATCCTTTGAGAAGGTAGTTGGCCTGAATTCACTCTTACTATATGCGGGCAGTTAATTCATACTCCATCTGGAGTGTACTCATTTCTTTTCATGTTGAATGGTCTTTGAAAAGAAATTCCTTGTGTGCACATATCAAACTTTCTGGTAAATTGCCTTATATGCTTTGGCATTTTGATGAGGTTGAATGGAAATTATGGATATCATGGTTAGTTACTTTTGGTTATGATGTTCTGCAACTTGCCAACGCGGGGCTTGAGTGAATAATTGTCCAGTGGCTATTTCTGAACAACTAAGTATGCAAACCTTTATGACATGGTGTGCTGAAAATTCCATTAGTGATGTTTTAACTGGTATAACATGTTCTTATACTAGGTTTACTCTTCCTGGCAGGGGAATCTGAGTTCCAGATCATGAGGTTTCAAGTCTATTTAGTAGTATTATATTAACCTGTGAAAATGGGTATTAAGGAAAATATCGGGAGGGCCCAAAACCACACCTGAACTGGTCAGCTTGGACAAGTTTTCTCTGCTTGGGATGGGTTAAGTGACTTTGTGCTTTGGGCACTAACATTAAGCATCTCTAGGGGTCGGTCCAAATTGAACCAAAAAAAACAAGTGAACTGACCAGTGAATGTGAGAAATTTGAGGTTTAAATAGAATTTTTTTTTTCACTAGATTTATTTAACCGAAGGAAATCAGCTCTGGAAAAAAGCAGAGGAGGGTTCTGGTCACTATTTTTAGAGAGAGAGAGAGAGAGAGAGAGAGAGAACCACCGCATGAGCTCAGTGGTCTCACCTCCCCAATTGATTGGCAGCGAAGTGCTTGCACTTGGGTGAGCTTGATTGATCACTATGGCTTTGGCGGTGGCTGGTATTTAAATCAAGAACTGACGGAATCTGGAATGAGAGTACCACTGTATGAGCTTAGTGCCACCACAGCTGATTGGCAGCGAAGTCACCTGCACTCAGGTGAGCTTGACCGATCACTATTGCATAGGTGGTGGCTGGTAGGTATTTGAATCGAAAATTGACAGCTTATGTGAGCTCCAATATTAATTCTCGAAGTGATTTTTTTTTTTTTTTAAGGAAGCTGCATAATAAATCAACATTACATTATTTATCATCATAAAGTGCATCAAGAGGACATTCTCGCATCATTGCATTCATATGTTTGATGATTTATCCCCTGGAAATTTAATACATCCTCGTTTTTTGTTTGATTTTTAATGATTAGGTGAATTTTATTATTTTCCTTTGTTTTCTCCAACCTGAAGTTTTCAGCATTAGTCCGACAATGATCAGCACTGTCTTGGAGACAACTTAAATAATCTTGAACTGATAAGGAGAATGCATGTGCTGAGAGGAATTAGCTCTCCCACAGTTTTTTTTTCCTTTCTTTTTTATAACATTATATTACATAACTAGGGGGGTATCGAGCAGAGCAGTTTGCCTTGAGAATGAATAGCTCATTCTCCAGTTGAAATTCATTCCTATCTTAAGTGTAGATTGGAGATCGAACTAATGTAAGGTTCTCATTTCTTTTCTTTAGCAGACGTTGTGGTTCGCATCATAGATTGTTATGGTTACACCACACATCTTTTGTAGAAGTACAAATTGTCAAGACAACTTTGTTATTATTTCATTATTTGAAAAAGGGAATTATCTACTCTCCCTTTGCCTTGAATTTACTATAATTATTTGTATGCGCGCATGCGAGAGACAGAGAGACGAAAGAGTGTTCGGGAGATGTAAACTTGACAATAGGAACTGTAATTTCTAAAAGCAGGGAATGAAAAGCATAAATTATAGAGGATATTGAGTGTTATTTTGCCTTTCATCAATGATTTGAAGTTAGCACGTGTAGGGAGATGTGTAGTTGCATTGGGTGGTACTTTTGTCTTTGTTGGCCATTTGCTGTTTCTTATTTAATTGATTTTAATATTTATGAATGTTAACAGGCTAAAACGGCAGCTTCGCTACAAGACAAGTGGCTTCTTGTAAACTTGCAGTCTACCAAGGAGTTCAGCTCGCATATGGTAGTGTACTCTCTCTCTCCCCCCTCTCCCCCCTTTCCTTTATTGCTTTGTCTCCTTGTTGGAATCTTTGAGGATGGTGGTTCTTATATGCTTTTGTTTATTTTCTTTTGAAGCTGAATCGGGATACGTGGGCAAATGAAGCTGTCTCCCAAACTATCAGCACTAATTTTATCTTCTGGCAGGTGTGCTTCTGGCCATGTCTTTATTATTCTCTCTTATAGTGGTCCAACTTTATCAATTTATTTGATATTTGAATGACGAGTACTTCAAATTATTTTTAGCTTAAATAATAGTGCACACTCGTTCTTCAGATCATCTCTTTTTATGCTGTTCCAAGTTCTGTGCTCGTGCTTTGTTATGCCATAGAGTTGCTGGCTTCTATAACACTATCTGAGTCCTTATGTTGGTAGCAAGGCCTGCTCATTTCAAAGAGTTTCTTTTGTGTCCACATTCCTCAGTGGGATTATCATATTGTTGTAGGAGGACCTGGTTAGCTGGTCTTCAAACGATTGCATAAACTAGAGACTTCCTGAAGGCATTTGCCTTATTTGAGTCCAGGTTTGTGTGTTTATGTGTATGTGTAGACAGTAGATGGATGTATGCCAAAAAGACAGTAGATTAATGAGTGAGTCAGATATTATCTTTTGGAATGTGCCTGTTCACATTGTTTGCTGGAATGGGAGATTATTGGGAAAAATCTTAGGGCGCGTTTGGCAACGATTCTGTTCCCAGGAACTGATTCTGACAAGAAATGATTATTTTTTATTCTGTTCCCGGGAACTAATTCCGAGTAAAAGAACGTGTTTGGTAACTGTCTAAATTTTTTTATTCTGGAATAGAATTGTGTTTGATAACGTGTTCATTGATTCTATTCCAAATTATTTTTGTACTTTTTTTTTTTTTCTTTTACCTTTTTCCTTTTCTTTTTTTCATTTTTTCTTTTCTTTTTTTCTTTTTTTCCTATTTTTCTTCTTTTTCTTCTTCTTGTGGCCGGTCGCCGGATCGGCGACCGGCCGGACGAGGGCTGGCGACCTCACCAGAGCGTCGCCGGCCCTTAGCGAGGCTGGCCCTCGTCGGCCGAGCCTCGCCGGCAGTTGGGCGAGGCTCGCTCAGCCCCGCCGAGGCTCAGCCTCGCCAGATCTGGCGAGGCCGAGCGTCGCCGGTGGACAGGCGGGCCTCGCCGGGGCTGGGCGAGGCCCGCCTGGCCACCGGTCAGGCTAGGCGGGCCTCGTCGGGTCTGGGCGCCTGCCTGGCCACCGGTCAGGCTAGGCGAGCCCGGCCGGTGGCCAGGGGGGCCTCACCCAGCCTCGGCGAGGCTCGCCGGTGGCCAGGCGGGCCTCGCCCAGCCCCGGCGAGGCTCGCCGGACCTCGCCCTGGCCAGGTGAGCCTCCGGCGAGCTCGCCGGACCGGGCGGTCGGCGGCGGACGACGAGCGGTGGCGGGATGACAAAAGGAAAGAAGAAGAGTTTTATTGTGTTGATTCTTTTTTTGATTCTCGGACGCAGAATCAACTTTTTTTTTATTCTCAAATCTACTCCAAAATTGATTCTCGGAACAAATTTGTTCCCGGGAACAAAATTTTTACCAAACGCGATTCTCGTCCCAAACTGATTCTGGGAACAAAAAATCAGAATTAGTCACTGTTTGGCAACATGCCAAACAGAGCCTTAGTCTGAAGAAAGTAAGACTGTAGAGTATGGATTTGTCTTTCAGAGCACAGGCACACTTTATAAGTTGACAGATTAGTGAGAATATATGTAGGGGTCCAGCCATTCTACTTGTTGACCACTTTGTGATGAATGGCATTAAAATAGTTTGAACATACAATGAATGATGTAGTACTTGGCAGTCTTTGACAGTGAAATGAGGTCCCATTTTCACTTTTCAAATGTAGTTTGTCCCATTTTAAATCCCCTTCCCACCTACAAGTGAAGCAAGTACTTTCTCTTTGAATTTTCATTCCCTTCACTTTATTTTCCTCCCTTTTTTTCCAATTAAGCAATTTGATAATCTAAGGCCATATGCAAATGTGCTCCCTTTCACTTACAATCGCTGGGAGTGCCTTTGCTGATAGTGGACATTGGAGATCTCTTATCTTAAATTTCAGTTCAGATTAATCATTGAGATTACTCTCTTCAATGTGTGTTCATATATAATGACCAACAGAAGTTAATATCAAATGATAAATTGCTCAGCTCACTCTATTTTATATTAGGTATATGACGACACAAGTGAGGGCCAGAAGGTCTGCACCTATTACAAATTGGATTCAATCCCTGTAGTGCTTGTTATTGACCCCATCACTGGCCAAAAGATGCGGTCTTGGACTGGAATGATTCAGCCTGAGAGCTTGCTTGAGGTACCTATCACAGCAGGTGTTACCCAATACACTTGCATTTAGATAAACAATGAATGTTAATGTCGTAGCAGCATATAACTTGGGTATACAAGCACTTAGACATTTAGTAGTTGCGGTATTCATTCCAGAAAGTAAATTTTTACTGCAGAATTTGTTACTCTTCCTGGAAGGTGGCCCCAAGGATCATCATGTAAGTTCATCACATAAACGTCCTAGAGAAAAGTCTGCGACTCCTCCGCAGAAAGTTAAGGGTATGTCATATTTCTGTATAATGTGTTGAATTAGTGTTCTGATATATGGTGCTGTATCTTAAAGACGGTATAAGAACTAAAAAATCTGTGGCCCTGTCTGTATGTCTTTGTCTGGTGGAGTGTTCTGCTTGTACGCGCATTGTTTGCCATTATGTATGTAATTTCAGATGCCTGGATTGATGCAGATGAAATGCCCAAGGAAGAAGACGAGGAACTACAGGCGGCATTGGAAGCTTCCTTGGAAAATATAGAAGAGCCAATTAAGACAAATGGTGAAGATGGCAAAACTGATACCAGCAAGGAAGAGGAGACAATCACAGGGAAGATACCTGCCTACCCACCTCTTCCCGAAGAACCTAAGGGTGACAGGAGCCTCCTTTGCCGGGTTGGAGTCCGTCTTCCTGACGGACGTAGGGTCCAGCGGAATTTTCTCCGAACTGATCCAATACAGGTTCATCAGAAACTTCTATTAATTTAGAAAAAATGCTAGATTTCTTGCATAATGCCTTGAAACCCTCTCTGTTTGTGCTTATAAGCCTTGGATAGTTGGCATAGACTCTTTTGCTTGGAATTTTGCGCATTGTAGGACAAAATGGTTATGCACTTATTCTTTCTGCAGCTTCTGTGGTCATTCTGCCGTTCTCAACTGGAAGAGGCTGAAAGTAGGCCATTTCGCTTGGCGCAAGCAATTCCTGGGGCTTCGAAAAGTCTGGACTACGACAGCAAGTTAACCTTCCAGGAGTCTGGGCTTGCAAATTCCATGATCTCTCTCGCATGGGAATGACACTCGCACTGTTACATTGTACCTTTTGGGATGGTTTGATCTGCTGGTAATTATGGAAGGACTTCTCATACATGTCTATATTGTCATGTTTGGTCCACTGTCTATTCGCTCCCCCAAACCATCGTCTGTTTCAAGGGACCCGTAGATTTCATTTTAAATGTGTTATCTTCCAAGTGAAATGCATTGCGACAGCATTTTCATTGGTGATGCAATAGAATCTCAATTGTATGTATGCCCAGGCGATTTTATTGGATCTCCCTTTTGAAGTTTGAAATCTCTTTCTGATAGTTTGAGTTCCAATTTTCATCAAAGGGCACTCAAAGACAAAATGTGCGGTGAGTTGGGTTCGTGCTGTATCTATTACCCGTCCTTAATAAGGAAATATAAAAGCAGGGAGTACATGTACAAGCTGAGAAATCTGCCCTAATCAGGGCATGCGCTTAAAGCATAGAGTAGTCTTATATGTCACGGCCATTTAAAACTATAATTTCTTTTTATTTTCTGCTGTCATTTGGAAAACGCAGTCGGCAATAGCAAAGTTTCTATTATTCTATTTCCAGTCTATTGGTATACTTCCGGAACACTTGCCAATCTCACCTGAGTAGGACCACCTGCACTCATAATTCATGTGAAAAGAGTGCCATAGGATACATTGGGGAATATTATTCATAAATTCTTAAAATAATTGACGAATTTTTAATGTAATTCGCTTGGCCAATTTAGATCGATTGATAATGGTTGGCATGGTGATTTCGTCAGTATTGTATCGGATTACAATTTTTATTAAACTTTTGTAATTTTTTTTCTTTTTTGTCCCTTTGATCTGCATTAGCTATAGGTGAGGCTCGAGATACTCTCGCTAGATTTGGGAGAGGGGTGACTGGCAAGAGGAACCCTGCTTCCGATCAGCGCG